>NW_007252087.1:237327-297763 GCF_000164805.1 Carlito syrichta
CCATGGGCTCAGGCAATCCACTCACCTCAGCCTCCCAAAGTGCTAGGATTACAGGCTGAGTCCCGCGACCGGCTAGAAATGAATTTTAATGATATATTTTAACTTAAACCAACATATCCAAAACATTATCATTTCAACACTTTTAACCAATATAAAACATTATTACCAATATATTTCGCATTCTTTTTCTTGTACTTCTTCAAACTCCTAGGTATATTGCACACTTATACCTCAGTGCAGACTCACCACATCTCAAGGGCTCAATGGTCACACCTAGCTAGTGGCTACCAAACTGGACATTGCAGTTCCAGAAGTGTATATGAGAAAGCCCGGGAAGGTCTCTCCAAGGAAGGCACATGTTACTGAGACTTGAAGGATGAGGAAGTCAGGAAAAGGGAGGGAGATGCGTGTTCTAGGCAGAGAAAAGACATTGGGCAGAACCTCCAAAACAAAAGTGTCTGGCTTGTTTGAGGGACTGAAAACCATTCTGAGCAGTGGGAGTGATGGAGTGAATTGTGGCAGATGAAACTGGAGAGGCAGGCAGGGGTGGCATCATTGAGAAATTTGTACGAAAGTGGTAAGGAGTGTGGATTTTTTCTGAGAAGGATGGAGAGCCGGTGAAGGATTTAAATAGAAAAGTAACATGATCAGATTGGTGGGAAGGGCATTTTCCTCAGAGGACAGTGTAGGGCAGTAAAAGTGATTAGCCACAGAGTTCATATTCTAGAGCTGCCACAGTATCCTCAACTGTGAAATGGGAATAATAAGAGTTCATCAAAGGGTTGTTGCTAGTACTCATTAAGATAATTGATGTGAAGCACTTAGCACAGAACACTCAATAAATGTTTATTTTTGTCCTCTCCTGAGCATGGAATAGTCTCTTATAGGATGAATCCATAAACCTTCCTTCTTCTTCTTCTTCGTTAGAACGTACTTCAATGCTTTTGCTTCCCTGCTTCTGGATTCCTACTCTGAAGCCCCCTAAACAGATGAGATAAGAATGAATGGCTCCCCCTATCCTACAACCCAAAATCAGACCAGAAAAGCACTTTCACTATCTCGCCCTACACCCGTGTTTGTGTTTGCATATGTATTTGCTTTTATAACTGAACAACAGTTCTTATATGAACTAGATCATCTCAGAATTTCCTCTGTCCTATATCTTCATAAATGTGCCTGCATGTTCCTTCTTTATGAATGAGATAAGATCACAGAGGTTAAACTCCTAATGATAATCAAAAATAGTTCTCAAAATGGCTACTTGAGTAAGAAAAAGCGAAGATATTACCAACTAATAACAGACTCATTATTTACGGTGTTTTTAGATATAGCAAATCACCTGGGGCATTTTACTTGTGACATTTCAAAATAAAATATTTAACACAAAGATTAAATCACATGGAGAGTGTTTTCCTCACATCTAGCCAAAACATGCAAACATCTGGGACTGTCCCTGCCCCTTCTGTTCCTTCTGTTCCTGTAATGCACCCTCAAGTTGCCACTCACTGCCACTCTGCATCCTGGAGGGAACCTTATTGGAGAAAAAAGAACCTTGCAGTTCTCAATCAAGCCTTAGTTTACGTGGTAAGACAGTAATGTATGAAAAGTTCTGTCTTCATTTGCAAGAGATTTGCTTTAAATTGCAGCCTACCATTTAAAAAATTTTAGGCTGCAACAAAGCAGAGATTTGTAGTGTTTTCAATGTTGTATAGAAATAGCGATTAGAAAACAGGTAAGCAGTATGGAATCTTCTCTTATTATCTTGGGTGAGTGCCCAGGGTAGGCCTGTGTCACCAGCACAACGAGTCGTGACTACCTTCCCACACTACGGCTGTCACTGTTTCGTGGCTACAAAACCCTACCCTTCTAGAATCTGGAGCCTTGAGTAAGGGAAGCAGATGGGAGCCAGATACGTGGTGCTTTCCCTGAAAACAGCCTGCTAATCACCAGATCTTGCAGTGATAATTAACCCCAGTCTGGCTGAAAGTTTGAATCCAGGGGCTGTGGTAGCTTTGTTATGTGCAGCCGAACACTTCTCCTTTCTCAAAGAGACGTTGTGAAAAATCTGTCCTGAGGTTAAACGGTAATCCTCCTCTTACTTCCAAAGAAAATTATGTCCACAGTTTAAGTTTCTACTCAATAAAAGAACACACTAACATTTTATTCCTTCTTATTGTACTTGCAGATGTTTCAAGTATTTCTAAAGCCTTTCAAATTACTTTGATTAAAAAAAACTGTGACCTGAGGTAGAAATGCCAGGTTTCTAAAGTATACTTAAGCCTGCATCAGCTTATTATTCCTCCAGTAATAGTGAGGCTTTAAAATGTGGGTTTTTTCCTTCTTATGCACACTTCAGGAAATTAGAAAAATACAGAAAGGGGAAGGGAAATATAAGAGAAATCAAATTTTAAAAGTTTATTATATCACACTACTTATTTCTCTGGCATTTTAAGTTATGTTTGCATACATAATTGAAACCATCATCTGCACGAGTGCAACTTGATAATAAAAAGAAAAGAAAAAAAGACTATGTTTAAGGAGCCTGGTTTGTGAGCCAGCTCTGAAATGAACTTGGTGTTTTACGCAGTATGCCACTTTTCTGGTTTGCTTTCATATTTTACATGGTATGCTTTTAGGACTTTGATCATGTTTGTTTTGATGAGATTTGCAAAGGCTTAAAAGAATTTTTGAAAACATTAATAGATTTTCGCTATTCCAGGAATTTTGCATACCCTAGATCAAATATACTACTGTTCTTGGGTTTCTGAGTCCTGCAAGGTTATCAAAATCATTTGTATGTTCTTGTTCTGTATTTGTACTAAAATTGTGTTTATTGTAGCTTTAGACTGCTAGATTGTTTGAGGCAGAAAAAAAAATCTTTCAAAATTTTCAATCAGTACGGACACACCTACATGCAGAGGACGGTACAAAAGTCAATTGAGTGCATTATTTTTCATTCAAAGTATAGGACAAAGAACTCTTTTTTTCATGGTAATTATTTTACCTTTCCCATCTGGGAGTTAACCATGCTATTAAAATAATGGCTTAGGGCATTTTACATAGCATGCATTTCAATGCTAGGAAAATGTATTTGTGTTTTCCTGTTAGAAATTTTTTTGTCTTAATTGATTAATTTGTTCCACATAAATATTTATTAGTCTTAATATGGAAATTGGTTATGTTCAAGAGCAAAGATGGACTGTTTTTTCAGGAGTTTATCCAGAGGAAATAATTTCATCCAAAGTTATCTTCAATGCAGGTTTCACAATCTATCAATAGGGGTCTAGAACCATAATCTATGACCTAGGTATACTACTTCAGGAAATTGATTCTGAAAAGATAACCCCAGATGTGAGGGGATGAGGGATACTTTTGGCCTAAGTTCATAGCATATTTAAACTATGCTCTAGCCAGACTAGAGGACTTGGAATTCCTTAAACTCCTACCTATTTAACTTTGGCTCCAGTCTGCAATGCCACTCTGCTTCCTCTCTGTCTGTTAAACCCTGTTCATCCTAAAGACCCTGTACACATCCCACCTCCTCTGGGAAGGCTTCCTTGAGCCACCCTGGACAGCTGTTGCCCTTCCCTTCTCCTTTCCCCAACACAAACCTCTGTCTCTGTAAAATCCTTGTGTATATGTAATAGGTTTCAGCTAGGTGTGTTTTTCATCAGCTCATGCCAGCCAGCCGAGAATGCATGCGCATCCCTCCAACCTAGTGATGCTTCACCTGCTGGGATATCACTGCAGACTCTGACAGGTGATGAGTGGATAATGCCTGCCTGTTACATCTATGCATTTCCTGACGATGCATTACCTTAACTTTACAAGTCAACTATGGAATTTTTAGACCATGTAACATTAAATATTTATCACTTATTTTGAACTTAATACATTGCCTAAAAGTATCTGTAAGAATTTCTGAGACTTTGACAGAGTCCATTTGCATCTTTAGAAGGCTATAGTTAGTTATAAACAACTACTTATAGCTCTCTCAAGATTCAGACCACTGGGCTGCATTAACTTATTATTCCTCCAGTAATAGTAAGGTTTTAAAATCTGAGAAGAATGTAATCATATTGTATTTGCATGAAATACGTGAATAAATAGAACACATTGATATTTTCTAAATACTATTAGAAAGTATATGCTTTGCCAAGTATATATTTAAGTCAAATAGCTGTAAAACATTTAACTATATACTGACTTTATTACCCTTTTTGTTTTAATGTTTCATGTGTTTACATACTTTTGAGGGTGTTATTGGGGTCTTGAGTAGTAGATACTTGACATTTACAACTAGTATTCTTAAACATTTCCAGAATAGCTGAGTGAATGAACTTTTCTAAAAACACTGTATGGTCTGCTAGGCTCACTCTTTAGCCAAATGTCTTCCTGAAGACTCTGTGGAGATTGGTGGTGGTAGCATTTTTGCTAGTGGTTTTCATATATACAAGTATATATGCATTCTCTTTTTTCCTATGAGTCACTCTCAAAGGGAGTCTGCTGCATGTTGGACTGTATGTCAGGATTACATATGACTAGGTACCACCCAGCTGTTACATCTCAAAATTCCAAGGTCTCCTTCACTTTTTTGTGTGCCTCATCTGTATAATGGAGGGTTGGTAAAGACTCTCTTAATTTTTTTCCTTTTCCCCTTTTCTAAAGCAGACTTTTCTCTCAACCTCTGTAATTATAAGCAGAATTTTAGATATATGTGTGTGCATCTTGAGGGACTGTCACTTTCATGTAATTCTCAGAAGTGTCCAAAAAACAATTGGAAATACTTGTCAAAACTGAAAACTGAAAACTGGTCTTGTGTCTATCTGGTCTTGGGGGAAAATAAGAGGAAGTCAAGACGATGAAGAAGGATAGTTTTCAGATCTCCAGGACAATCTGCTTTCCAACACTTCTCTGATCTAAAAGAAACATAAAGGTGTCAGCTTGAAATTAATGTGTCTCCCTTACAACATAAAACAACTTACCACAGATTTGAACTGAAGAGAAGCAAGTAGCAAAAGTAAAATGGTCCACATATTAATATCCAACATCTGATAAGCTTAGTCTTTATGTATCTAACCATGAATAGCAAAACTGGAATTTCAGAAATGAAAAGAGAAAAAAGTTATTTCCATTCTTTTCATACCACTTCCAGGTTAAAACTCCTTAGAGATTTCTCCACATATTAGTCAAATAAATATTTAATGAATAATCTGTGTGCACAAAGCACCACAAGGATTCTGAGATTAGCGAAGGTGCAGTTTTTTAAATTTTTATTTTAAGGAGTTTATGTAGTACTTGGGGAAACAGATGTAAATAACTGGGTATAAATGGTGAAACATGTGCAGTAATGGAGATTCAGGACGTGTAGGGAGGCTCAGAGGGTCAACTCAGGACACAGTTGATGTCTGGTGGAAGTATATTCCATATGTCCCTCAAAATCAAGAAAGTCAGAAATACTCTTATCTGGTCACTAATCTCCCTAATGCTTCTTTCAATTATTTCACCTAATACATTGATTATGAGTCTTCAAAACATCAGGGATGACAAAACTCACCTGTAGTTGGCTGTACATATACTTTAAAGTAGTTTCTGTAGCTTCTCAGATTGCCTCAGAGGATATGTCTCCAATTGGGCCAACCTCATTTTTAAACATCTTACAACCTAAAACTAGGATTATAAGAGAAATTTAGCATCATTTACCAGAATAGTTCCCTTTAAATTCTAATGAATCAGTTTAGTTGTACACAGACGATATTCTCAAATGTCCATGAAATAAGTTGATATTTGCATACATGTTTTTATTCAAGCTAGAATTGCATAACATGATAAGTCATTATATTGTATGACATGATATATAGAATGCTATTATTATTATGTTATTGTTATGTAATTTTAAGGTCTAATCTACTATGTACCCAATGGGTTTGTGAAAATACTTCCAAAGTTTTAAGAAACTTTGCCTCTTTCCGGGTATCTAGACAACTGTAATATTGATTATATATTATAAATATGCATGCTTGTAATATTTATAAATTTGTTCTTTACAGGTTTTTTGTGGGGTTATTTTTGTTGTTGCTTATTTGTTTGTTTGTTTTCATCAGAGTCTCACTCTGTTGCCCAGGCTAGAGTGCAGTGGCACAATCACGGCTCACCACAGCCACTGCCTCCTGGATTCAGGCGATCCTTCTGCCTCAGCCTCCCAAATAGCTGGGACTGAAGGCGTGCCACCATACCCAGCTAAATTTTTTTTTTTTTTTTTTGGGTTAGAGACTGCCTAGGCTGCTCTTGAACTTCTGGCTCAAGCAGTCCTCCTGCCTTGGCCTCCCAAAGTGTTGGGATTACAGGCATGAGCTGCTGCACCCAACCTGCTGTTAGGTCTTAACACCCCAGGTTAGTAGCCATTTCTCTTGGTTTTTTGGTGGGGAGGGAATGCTAACTTCTATTGAAATTTTTCACACATTAGAAATCTGTCTTCCTCAAACACAATTAAAGTCCAAACATATGACCCAAACTCTGCCAATCTTTGTAGAATCCACTATTTGGTAAAGGTGGCAGGAGGAGGGCTGGGTTTCCAGATCCATTTTTCCCACTCTGAGAGTCTCAGTGATGCCCGGTGGCAGAAACCATGGTGCTTGACTGAGATCACCTACAGTGTGGCTTGGGTCTTGTTCCTGACTGCGTCATTCCTCAGCCCATCTCTGTGGCTTTTCCAGAGATTCATTCAGTTTTTTTATTATCTATTAATACATTTCCATCCTGTTTCAACTAGCTAGAATAAAGATAAGATTTAATATACTCAGCAAACACTAAAATGACGTTATGCTATTAAAACGGATTCACCTTGTAAACACTTTATTTTCAAATACTAATTTCGTGAATATGTAATGTGATTATATTTTTGCCTTCTTCCCTTAGGAGGGCAATATAAGGATTATGTTGTGTTTCAACTATTCTTGCAAACCTTATTAAATGTCTATATGATGCATTTGGTTGAGGTGAGTTATTTGTAATTTATAAATTTTGAAAAGTATTTATGAATATTAAGAATATTATTCAGCCGGGCTCAGTGCCTCAGCCTGTAATCCCGCACTTTGGGAGGCTGAGGTGAGTGGATTGCCTTAGCCTGTGGGTTTGAGACCCGTCTGGGCAACTTGGTGAGACCTCATCTCTACCTAAATCAAAAAATTAGCCAGGCGTGGTAGTGCGTGCCTGTAGTTCCAGCTACTTGGAAAGCTGAGGCGGAAGGATCGCCGGAGCCCAGCAGGTCAAGGCCACGGTGGCTGGGAGCGGCCACTGCACTCCAGTCTGGGCGACAGAGCAAGACTCCAACTCAAAAAGAAAAAAAAAAAGAATATTATTCAAATACTCCTAAAGGCCAGATATATTTTCTTTAATAAATTATAAGTATTTTATTTTCCTGTAAGTTCCCTGAATATTCACACACACAAAAAAAGTGATTGGGAAATGATTCCTTTAACTAGCAAACATGTTGGTTTATTTAGGTAACATAAATACTGTTAGGGTGATGCCCTTATCATTATATCAATTGGACCTAATCTTTAGGAAACACACATTTTTGTAATGGATTCTAAGGTTATGGAGCCACAGGCCTCTACTGTTTCTCATCTAATTCTTTGACGCTCAAAGTACAGTTTACACACCAGCAGCAACACCACTTGGCAGAATTGGAGGATCTCAGGACACACCTCAGACCAACATAATCAAAATCTGCATTTTAATGACAGCCCTATGTGTTTCATACAGATGTTAACATTTACAAAGCACTGGCACTGGTTTTTGTATCATTTTATCAGACACAAAACCCAGTTCATTCAAAAGACAAAAGGCAAAAAATGAGAGGCATTGTTTAATAGTCCTCTCTGTCAGTTTCCATTCAATTACAACTCATTAAACCTGATTCTTCACAGTGCAATGGGAACAGCCAGTCATTTTGCTACCAACACTCCCTCACATACTTGAACGTATAAGTTACCCCCAGTTTGCTCTTTGGTCACCGACAATAAAGTCTACTAGAATGAATGAATCAATGAAGAAATTCTTCCATTTATTCAATCAATACTTGAGTAGTTATGTGTGCCAAGAGCTGAGGGTGGAACAGTAAGCAAAGCAAAGTTCTTGTCTTTGTAGAGCTAACATTTCAGTGCAGAAGGCAGCTAAGGAACAGACATAATATGTCAAGTGTGATAAATGCTATAGAAAAGGGATAAAGAGTGGCAGATTGGGACACTCAATGTCTATAGGAATGGCAGAGCAGGCTTCTCTCAGAAGGTGTGTTTGAGGAGAGAACTGGTTGAGCCATGAAACTACCTGTAAAGAGTGTGTCCAGGCAGAAGGAAGAGTGGGGAGTGGACTGCTCAGGGGGCTAGACAGCAAGATAAGATCAAAGAGGTTGCAAGGAGCCAGATAGATAGACCGCACACCAGAGTCTGGCTTTCACTCCAAGTGGGAAGAGAAGCCATTGGAGGGTTTTAGGTAGAGAAACATGCACTTGAAATGCAGTTAATAATACTTGGGAACTGAGTTTTAAAATTTTAATTAACTTAAGTGTAAATACTTACTTGAGTCTAGTGGATAACACACTGGACAGCACAATTCTAGAGGTCATAGATAATATCACCATGTCTTTTATTTTCTCTGCAGTGTTAGTGCTGTGCTGAGCAGATAGGCAGTACTTAATAAGTAATTAATGGATTCGTGAAAAAACTGTTGCTCTGGTCCCTTCTAGCCCCAAATTATCTATGATTCTATATACCCAAGATAGTTCTGGCCTTTTCCAGTGTCTTCTACCATGCCACTACATTTAGTGTCATGAGAATTTTTTAGTACATAGGTCATCTGCTGTATAGTCATGAGTCAATTAACGATGGGGAGTGCTCAGAGAAATGCATCATCAGGTGATTTCATCATTATGAGATCATAGAATGTACTTACACAAACCTGGACAGTATTGCCTATTACATACCTAGGCTATGTGGTTTAGCCTTTGCTCCAACCACCATAATAAACGTGGCCATCACCAATGGAAACATTGTTATGCAGCACATGACTGTATTTTAGCTCATGTTTCATGGGCTCTGAGAAATAGTAAAATGCCAGAAAATTAAGATATGCTCTGATTTCCAGTGTCTTGTATCAATAGACTGCTTTCTCTTGATGTTTAAACCTGTACAGTGAAGTCAAATTTGGAGAAATTGTTGACATATTCCATGCAAAATTTCTAAAGGATTTATTAAAGACCCATTGCAAAATATATGTTTGCTGTAATTACTATAGCTTTTCACTTTTTAAAAAATCATACAAGAAACAATATAATGCATTTTCATTGTAAATGGTTCCAACCATTTAGAAGTCTATAGAGAAGAGTATTCAAGTGTCTTTACCACCACTCCTATCACCACTGCCATTCCTCCACATCTTCCACTTCCTTTCCTGATCTTACTACGTTTATTTTTAAGATTTTCTCTATGCATGTACATACATGATATGATATATCTGCACATTTACATAGTTTTTATCTAAGTTGAATCATGTTATGTGTATTTTTTATGACTTACTTTTTAATTCAAGTCTTAGATCTTTGCTTTCTGTTCACCTGAAAGTTCATTTTCGAAGTCTTAGATCTTTGTATGTCAGTAAATACATTACAAGGATGCTGCATAATTATGTTTCCATTGATGATGACCACATTTACAATGGTGGTCAGAGCAATAGGCTAAACCATATAACCTAGGTATGTAGTAGGCAATACCCTCCAGGTTTGTGGCTGCCGAGTACCATATATATAGCCTTGGTCAGGTTCATGTTCTGTCTCTTTTGGAAGTTTATAGGTGATGGTGTGATATTTTATCAAGTGGAACATAATGTTTGGTTGATTTTTTTAAATATCGGCAGCTGTTGGTGCTCAATACCTAAATGCATTAATTCACAAGAGTTACAAAATAGCAAAGTTTTCAGGCAATTATTTCCATTTCTTTTGTTTGCTGACATATTTCTATAAGGAGATGCCTACCCTCATCTAGTATCTAGTTATTCAGTGATGAATTTTATATAGGAAAGACAGGATCATCTTTCCTTATATTTACCCAGCTTGTAAGATGATGAATTGGTTCTCCCTCATTACGAGAAGGTAACCAGTTGGTTTTTTTCTCAGTATCATTATAAACTCATAAATTTGAATATATTTGATGGGCTTCAATCCACTATAATTGTTACACTTATTGAAGTTCAAATTGCTCTGAGTCCTTTTTGTCATAACCCTTATAGTCTTTGATAGCTTCTGTATTACCTTGTATGACAAGATATTTCAGTCTTATACAAGGAGTGACCCCCAAAAGCTGGAATTTGTTTACAAAAAATTATGTATTTATTCTTACATGTTTAAACTTCAATCACCTTCAAAAAGACTCTCTGTTTGATGCAATGCACCTATCGAGACTCTTTTTCTACCACTCAAAACAGTTTTTGAACTCGTCAATTTTGGTACATTTTAGTGCTTCCACCACTTTTTGTTTCACCTCTTTCTCATCAGCAAAACATTTCCCTTTAAGGACATTTTTCATATGAGGAAAGAAAAAAATGTGACTGGGGCGAGATCGGGTGAATAGGGAGAGTAGGCATGGAGGTCGTGTCGGTTTTGGTCAAAAACTGCTAAACACTCAATGTAGACAGGTGCTCTCGTAAATCACCCATCATTAAATGGGCAAACACCTTGAAAGAATCTTCAAAAAAAATTTACTGAAGCCAAATGCAGTCTCTCGCAAACAACAGTAGCTGGTACACTGATGTCACTGGGTTTCTAGGACACTTACCTAACAGGAAAAGCCTATACTACAAGGGGCCAGTCCTCCAAAAGATAATTCCTTTTTGGGGGGTTCCCCTTGTACATCTCTTGGCCCCAGAGTCAGTCATTTCTCCCAAGAAGCCTTGATTTATTTGTGTGGGAATGGGATTTCAAAACTCAAGATGTTCATTGCTACTGGTTTGGTCATTGTTTCAAAGCTATATACACACACACACTCATATATATGTATTATATATATATTTTTTTTTTCACAGTGAGAATCCTGGGTTTTCAAGAACACCAAAATAATAGAATTAGAATATCCTATAGGCTGGGCTCGGTGGCTCAGCCTGTAATCCCAGCACTTTGGGAGGCCGAGGCAAGTGGATTGCCTAAGTCTGTGGGTTCAAGACCAGCCCGGGCAATTTGGTGGGACCTTGTCTCTACAATAACTCAAAAATTAGCCGGGTGTGGTAGCACACACCTGTAGTTCTGGCTTCTTGGAAGGTGGAGGTGGAAAGATTGCCTGAGCCCAGTAGGTCAAGGCTGCAGTGGCCATGAGCGTGCCACTGCACTCCATCCTGGGTGACAGAGTGAGACTCCAACTCAAAAAAAAGAGAATATCCTATAATTTCCCATCTGCTTTATCCTTCATTATGCATATAGTTGACTCAGATTAACAAAACTAAGGGTCTAACAATAAATAATTGCTAAACAACTTATGGCACAGCCGTACAATGGCACCTCCATACAATGGCATACCACGCAGCCACCAAAAAGTGCTCGTAAGTATAAACAAATGATGCGTTAACTCTTTATATTCTGATATGAAAAGATCTCTAAAATACATTGTTAAGTGAAAAAAACAAGATTCAAACCAATGTATATACCATTTGTGTAAGAAAGGAATAGGAGAGAGCATATATATTTATATTGGTTTGCATATGCCAATTAATTTAGCATCTTCAGCTCAAGAGCTTTTTTCTAAAATGTGTTGGCCAGGTGCAGTATCTCACACCTGTAATCTCAGCCCTGTAATCTCAGCACTCTGGAAGGCTGAAGTGAGAGGATTGCTTGAACTCAGGAATTTGAGACCAGCCTAGGCAACATAGTGAGACCTCGTCTCTACAAAAAAATTTTTAAACATTACCCAGGAACGGTTGTGTGTGCCTGTAGTCCCAGCTACTTGGGAGGCTGAGGTAGAAGGATTGCCTGAGCCTAGGAGGTGAGGCTGTGGTGAGCCATGATTGTGCCACTGTACTCTAGCCTGGTTGACTCTAGCCTGGTTGACTCAGACTCTGACTCAAAAAAAAAAACAAAAAAGTTTTGTGCAAAGCATTTACCTGCATTGGGGTATGCTGGAGAGAAACTTGAACCATTTGATAGCACCTGTTAGAGAGCAGTGCTCCCAGACCAACTGATAGGAGTGTCTGGGTAGCGTTTTTCCAGAAAGCACCACCTTGGTCCAGTTTACACACTCACCAAATGACTTTCTGTGCTCTGATGGTCAAATACAGGCTGAGACCAAACTGTAGACTTCAGTTCCCCTGATTTATGCTACTTAAAAAATAAATATGGGCATATGTATTTATGAGAGGGAGCCCCCGCCCCCAGTGGAATTATCTTTTGGAGGGCGGGCCCCTTGTAGTAAATTCAGAATTTGTTCCTCCAGATCAAACGGTCGAAGTTTTTATGTGGAAGTTTTGAGAAGGTTGCATAACGATTTGCGAAAGAAATGTCCCGAGTTGTGGCCAACAGGTGACTCGTTCTTCCACCCTGACAATGCACTCGCCCACACCACGCTGAGTGTTCAGCAGTTTTTGAACAAAAGCAGTATGATGCCCATGCCCCACCCTCCCTAGTCACCCCATCTTGCCCCTACTGACTTTTTCTTTGTTTCCCTGAATGGAAAAAAGTCCCCAGAGGAAAACGTTTCACCTATGTGGAAAAGCGAAACCAAAAACAGCAGAAGCACTAAAAGGCACCAAAATTGATGAGTTCAAAAATTGTTTTGAGCAGTGGGGAAAAATTGTCTTGATCAGTGTATCACATAAAATGGAGAGTACTTTGAAGGTGACTGAAGTGTAAGCATATAAGTACACTTTTTTTTTTTAATCAGAGTCTCACTCTGTCGCCCAGGCTGGAGTGCAGTGTCACACTCATGGCCTCCGCAGCCTTGACCTGCTGGGCTCAGGCAATCCTTCTGCCTCAGCCTTCCAAGTAACTGAAAATACAGGCATGAGCCACCACACCTGGCTAATTTTTTTTATTTATTGGAGAGACCAGGTCTTGCCAAGTTGCCCGTGCTGGTCTTGAACCCCTAGGCTCAGGCGGTCTTCTTGCCTCCCGCCTCCCAAAGTGCTGATTATAGGCATGAGCCACCATGCCCAGTCTCACAATCTTTAACCAATAAATTCCAGGGTTTTCTTGTTGGCTTGAGGAATGTCAGCTCAGTGGAATACACACATGAAACAATCTTCTTCTCCCACCGACCACTAGTAACTATGTTGAGTCGAATGTGTTCTTTCTCACTGGTACTTAGCAACCATTAAAAACACTTCGGTCTTAATCCATAAATGTTTTGTCACTTTGGGTTCTTAAAATATTATTTCAGCTATTAAGGATTAGTCATTTGTGTGTCTTGAACTTTCAGCTCTTGTTTGAGTGGAAACCCTGAAGAGACTGGCCCAGCATTTGGTGGGTGGGGGTGAGATCTACCTCTCTCACTCACACCCATCTCCGCTGTTATGTCTCTGCTGCTCGTGTATGGGGGGAGGAGAGGGAAAGACAACATTTCTTCATTTCACTTATCAAGACAAATTTTTCCCCTTAGGTGAGACAGGAAGGCTAGAGAGGACTAGAGTGAGACATATACCTTTACCCACGGTGGGATAATAAGACACTCTTGTCTTTTCTCTGGGTGAAAAGAGTTTTTATGATAGAAAATGCTCTGGGTCTAGTTCCCAATGGTTACTCTTTTCCTCTCCTTGCCAATGCCACAAGGAGGTCTTTTTTGGCTCTTCATCAGGAGAGCCTGATGGGGTTGAAGTAGGTAAAACTCACAAGAGTGTGGGGGCCCACCTAAGACTGCCCCCACCCCTAGAACTCCTCACTCCCAATAAGTCCACTCCCGGCCTCCAGCAATTCATCAAAATCACCGTTGAAGTATTCCTGTCAGTTTGCGCCTTCAGTGAAGCAGATATCAACTGTGCCAACCGTGACCCTCTGGACTCTCTTGTCTCTTTAGATTTGGGGACGATAGTGTGCTTTGCAACCTTAGTTCTCTGATGAGCCCATAAGAAATCATATTTTCACCTGGTTCAGTTTTTTTTTGTTGTAAGGACATGCGTGACAACTTTCGGGCCCTTTACATGTCAAAACTGAAACAGGAAATCTGTAAGTCAATTTTGTTACAGGAAAGAGTTGGGGTGGGGGAGAAGGTCAAAAATGAAAGACAAAGGAATCTATTTTTCCATTATTTTATATTATTTAATTTATAATTAATTTATTTTATTTATATTATTTAATATTTCCCAACATTTTCCCATTATTTCACAAATGAACATAGTTAATTCAGAGTGGTGAAATCTGCCTATGAGTCTGACCGAGTGCTTACTTTAATTCCATCTGAGCGGTTCCAAAGAGTGATGACATTGGTGATAATTGTTATAAAAATGAGGCACACATTTCAAAGACTTGAACTGTATCATTCCAAAATGTCAAAACAAGGGAATATCACTCATAAAAGCATATCATTTTCCTTAAACATTTAAATATTATTCTCCCTACTTCCTAGAGATTTCCTCTGCTGAGATTGAGGGAAAAGAGGGAATTTGAAATCCAAAATAGTGCTGCATTTATTTGTCGACTTGTCTCACTAATTGTTTAGCTGGTAGAAGCTTAGCTTTCCCAATAAGATCAAGAGCTCACCTAGGCTAGGTATTTTAGTACAATCTTCTGCTTTAGCCTAGCGTGCTACTCTGCATACAATAGGCCTTCATTAAACCCTTGAATCGGATTGGATGTGGACTTGCGTGACTTTCTGTGGTACTGGGTTGTCAGAGTTCTGCCAGCAGCTTTGTGTCCCAATCTTGCTTGTTATTCTCGTCTCTTGGCTTAAGATGTCATGCCTTGCAAAAGGCTTCTGTGGGCAAGTACTTGAGTAAAAAGAATTACCCTCTTTCAAAAGGGTCTGAATATGGTTTTTCACTAGGCCTATTACAGTGCCTTATACCTCATTATAATCGACCGGGGAGTTATTGTGCATCTTGTAATGGAGGCTACATTCATATTTTTCATCACCTGATTAGTGTTTCTGAATTGGCTCTGGTGCCAAAGGAATATTTTCCCTTACTGTTTCTGCTTTTCAGTAGTAACATAAACATAATACAAAGCAGCAGAAAGAGCATCCCCTTCCCAGAAACAAACAAAAACCAATTATGGTCGATCCTGAGGGAAGTCTTTGGTGGAGAAAGCCAAGAAAAGCTGAGAGGAAGCTGAATGCCTCTGCCTTTATCTGTCCTCCCTGCCTCGCTTTTTTAGGATCACATTGTCGCAGCCCAATTTGGATTCTTTCATGCTTAGGTAGGGAGGAAGAATTTTTATCAACGCATGATTGATGTGTTGAAATCTGTGAAATTTAATTGGAGAGGGGTCCATTCCTTTGAGGCCTCAGTTGTGAGAAGTGTTTTCTGGCTAGAGGGCAAAACATAGGGCGGCCCTGGGAAGCAAATCGGGCAAGCAGTAATGAAGCCTCACTTGCTGTCCTGCTGTCTGCCTTCCTGGCTCCAGCCCAACAGGAAGAGTGTCTGGGAGGTTATGGTGAGAGGAACTGGGTGGCACCTGCGGCAATGGCCACTGTGACCACCTGCTGTGCCAGTCTTAGGACTGTTCCTCTCAGGTCAATTCTTTGACCTCCCTGTGCTCTGCCGAGCATTGCAAGAGGCCTGGTCTCTGTAGACTGTGTTTCCCAGTGTCCTCGTCCTTGGTTTTGCCTCTGGCTGATCTTCTTTCTCGGATTTTCACTGATATCGCCAGGCTGCTTCTTTCCTTCTTCCATTTAACCTAATCATTTATTACATGAAACTCTTTTCCTTGTTTCTCTGACTTCTGACTGGAAAGAGATTGGATACAGAAGGAGCCCCCTCTCTCTTGTCAATGGTTACTCTAGCAGTGACCACACCTTAGGGTCCCTGGAGGCCCTCCAAGGTTCCAGCTTCCACCAGGACAAGGGACTCAGGCCCTGGTAACGCTTCCCTCTCCCTCTGTCCCTCTACCTGAGGGCTTCCTGTTCTGCTAATATCGGGGTTACCTCATAGTGGTGCCTCAGGCTTCTCAGCTCTTCCACCACCTGTACGGCCACTTCCCGACATTAAATCCCTCTGTGGTAAATCCTCTGGGTGATTTCGATTTCCTAGGTGCACTGTGCTGCTAACTCTTTCCCTGGTAGATTTGTCTTAGATGGGGTACTTCCTGGTCACTAGATGTTTTATTGTTACAAAGTAGCTAAAAAGAATGATAGCATAATATATAGTGCTAACGTGTAATCTCAGTAGGTTGCTGGGAATATTTATTGCTGGAAATTCCTAAGATCAAGCCTGATACCTGATAACCTAGAAGAGCGGAGGTGTACTTTTCTCAGTGAACTTGGGTTAAACAGGACACAGACTCTTCCAAAAGGTCTTCTAGAGAGCTCCATGAAGTCTCTAGAAGACGGTGAATGGATGGGATACTTGTACCTGCAGTGTAGACATTGGAGTGAGATAGATATGGAGTCAACTCTCAGCAATTGCAATTATTAGCTGTGTGAGCACAGAGACGTTCTTGGAGTCAATGGTCTTCACTTTCTCTGTAAAAATGGGCGTGATAATATAATAAAGACATAACGTGCATAAAGGAACATGTATGGACAACATGTATAACCTGCCTCCTTTCTTACTTTGATTTTCACAAATGCCACCATGCTTTCTTTCCTTTTCCTGTTTAATCTAATCATTTATCAAATGAAATTCCTTTCCTTATTTCTCTATAGCACAGCTAAGGTGAAATTCCCAAAAGAAACTTTACTTGAAAGCTAAGAGAAGCCAAAAAGGAAATTAAACAGATACAAAGTTATAAAGTCACATTCATAATGTAGGAGTACCTGAATAGGCATTAGCCAGTGACTGTTTTCCAGGGACCTGGCCTGCCTATCAGGAAAGCTCTCCATTTCACAAAATATGGTGCCAGCGTCATTCTTAGAACACAGGATATCGCCTGACTGAATACAGTAAGTCCCCTACATATGAGCCTTCAAGTGACAAACTTTGATACCCATCTGCATTTTTTTTCTCTCCACCAGGTGTGAGTATAGCCTGTCAAACACATACAGACTATATGGTTGATTGTGTTAGTTGGCTACCTAGGCTAATTTTGTTGGACTTGAAACAAAATTGGACTTACAAATGTGCTCTTAGAACAGAACTCATTTTTATGTTGGGGACTTTCTGTGTAGTGTCCCTTTCCAAGACAAATTCCTATTCCCTCAAAACAAAACTTTTTCTGCTTTCTCCTATATGTGCTTCTTGAAGGATTTATTTAAATAAAGAGACTATTCCCTCCTCAAAGCACCCATCCATCGTGATGCTCCTAAACCTAAAATCTTTGAGCCAGAGAAGGTTCTAAGAATGCTACCTTTCAACACATTAAACAGTCTCTTGGTCCTGGAACTGGTACTAGGATTATCTAGCTAAAAGATAACCTTGGGTACATTTATCCCTTTAGAAGTTGCAAATCAAAGGAAAAATTCTGGTGGAAGTTTGATGTTTCTCTGCTTTAGTAAGAATTTCTTTTCAGGGTTCCAAGAAACCAAAAAGGGAGCTGTCCAACTAACCTAAAGATCACTTGTTAGCATTTTGCTAAACTATAGCCATTTCTGTGGAAACAAATAAAAAGACACAGTCTTCAGATAATGTTTCATTGCACCTACCAAAGAATAAACATTTATCCGCCATCCTCAAGTGTAGGTGTCTTGATCTCAAGCTCAACCAACCTCTCAAAGAGGCTGCAAAGGGAAGTAGATTTTTTTGTAGGTGAGCTCAGAAGCAAATCCCACATACATCTACTCTAGACCACATCTATCTGCACCCCTTTCCTCCAAAACAAGAGGAAGAAGTGGGTTTTTACTATTATTTTAAAGAATAACTAGGAGCTTTTGCAACTTGAATATGTAGCCAAGCACAGCCTAAGATGCTAAAACCAACCTGTGTGACATAAGAGGTGGGAGGTGTGAGAACTGATAACTCGTCCCTGGGAATACACAGCCTGTGGGAATTGCATATTTCCAGGGTCTTATGTATGACGGTCTGGCACATTTGAACATTTTCCTCAGATGATATGCCATCACAGAATACTCCCTGTCTTCTTTGAGACATTGGTACAAGTACAGGGACTCTGAGCTCATAGTCCCTGTCTACCAAGTCTGCCCTAAGGAGCACAGGCTATTTCAGGACAAAGCCGATCTGTATTTAAAGCATCTATTGAACCGGATGATAATGACATTCTTTGATCCATGCTGGTTGGAAACAGTATGCTGCTCAAATACTATAATATTATATTTTACTGTGCTCTAGTGATCTCAAGAAGGGGAAAAAAAGACCACTAGGTACCAGCAAGGTGATAAGTGTTTAAATACATAAGTTTAATGAGATTTCAGCCATCCTAAGAAAATCTGTGTCTCATCTATGCTGTTTTTTAAAGCTTAGTATTCTTTTCTCTTTTTTCTTAATTCTATTATAAGATTAAGAGCATTAACCCACCTGAAATTGTGGTTGATAAAAATGAAGGTGTATATTTATACATGTATATTTGTATTTAGGTATGTAAAATATTTTTAATGTTGTCTTATATTTCCCCCACTGATTAATTTTTTTAGGACTAGAGGGAAAACTATCTATTGATTTTTACTGTAATGGCTTCTATTTGCAAAAAGTAGGGTTTTTAGTATAAAACATAATAATCGCCGGGCTCGGTGGCTCAACCTGTAATCCCGCACCTTTGGGAGGCTGAGGTGAGTGGATTGCCTGAGCCCGTGGGTTCGAGACCCGCCTGGGCAGTGAGACCTCATCTCTACAATAAATAAAAAAATCAGTCGGGTGTGGTAGCGCATGCCTGTAATTCCGGCTACATGGAAGGCTGAGGCAGAGGGATTGCCGGAGCCCAGCAGGTTGAGGCTGCGGTGACTGGGAGCGGCCACTGCACTCCAGTCTGGGTGACAGAGTGATACTCCAACTCAAAAAAATAAAAATAAAACATAATAATCTCTGTATTAGTTTTCTGGGACTGCTAGAACAAATTATCACAGATTTAGTGGTTTAAAAAACACAAATTAATAACCCTATAGTACTATATTTTAGAATTCTGAAATGGGTTTCACTGGACTGAAATCAAGGTGTCAGCAGGGTACATCCTGTTGGTGGAGGCTTTAGAGGAAATCTTTTCCCCCTCCCCACCCTTTTCATCTTGTAGAGGTTGCCCTCATTCCTTGGCTTAACTCCAAGCCAATCCTGACTCCTCTGCTCTCCTCTTCCATCTTTTAAGCACCCTTATGATGACATTGGGCCCACCTAGAAACACCAGGATGATCTCCCTGGTTTGATCCTTAACTTAATCACACCCACAGATTCCCTTTTGCTGTGTAACCTAACATAGCACAGGTTCTGGGGACAAGGACATAAGCATCTTTGGGGAGGCCATTATTCTGCTTACCATAATCTCATAAGAAGCAAACCTACCATTTTTTTTAACCTTCTGTAAATGCCTTAAACAGCTTTGTATTGATGGCTCAACCACTACCTTTGACTGGATACACCTTTCTCCTCCATTTGGAAATGCCATAACCAGATATTTCAGAGCAAAAGAGCAAAGACATTTCAATAAGACTGGGGGGCTCAGTGTATAAAAGTAGGGGGCTTACTATGTAGCAAGTGATTTTCCTGGGATCAGACTCAGACCCTCTGAAGAATGTGGATAATTACATGCTCTTTCCCAGATACTAGAGCTGGCCTGACGGTCTGACAGGGTCCTGAAAACTGCATAGTACTTTGTAGAAGAAAGAGTCGTGTACTAGCTGTCTCAGTGGTCTCTGGGAAATTGAGTGCATAGAGCCACCAAGAAGTCTCATTTAAAAATTAAAACTTTCTTTCTAGAAAATACCAAGTACAGAAAAAGAATCTTAACCACACGAGAGAAGTGCAAGAGCTCATTTCCATCCTAAATCAGTACTTTATCCCTTCCCCCAGAGACAGGTCATTTTAATCTGTTTAAGTTTATCTTGTTTTACTTTTTCCTCTGCTCTGATGTTTGTTAAGCTTTGAGTGAATATTTATTTCCCGCTCATGAAGCCTACAAACATCTAATCATTCCTATCTGTTTGATTTTTTTTTCATTTTTGATAATTTATATTTAAATGCTGGCAAATTGAATGATCTAATTTTGCCCTTTGAATGCCTGTGCATTCAAGATCTTTAGACAGATTTTATCTCTCGTTTTTTTAAATTCTATTTTGAGTTTTATAAAAATGGATGTTTCTTATTATCCCCCAACCCATAATTTTCTTCAGTGAACTTTTTGTTTAATTTTCTTTTGCTTTAACATTTTATTTTTCAGACACCTCTCATTGAACCTCACGTTCCTCTTCGTCCTGCTAACACCATTACCAAGGTAATGGGACGTAGGTGGGTTGACAAGCCATCAGAGCTAGCTTCTCAGGAAGCATCCCATCAGGAAACCTCTGTCACATTTTCTGGGGACAATAAATGTTCCGTGTGTCTCAGTTCTCAGCATACAGTGACATGTCACACAGTGAATGGTGTAAATGTATGAGTGAATTATGTTTTTCAAGCCAGAGTCAGATTGGAAAGTTATGTCAGGATTCTTCCAGTTTGATTTTCTTCTAAACTTTCCTTCTTTCTCCTCCCCTCCTTTCACCTAAAATCCAGGTCCCTTCAGAGAAGATCCTCAGAGCTGGAAAAATTTTACGAAATGCCATTCTCTCTCGAGCACCTCACATGATAAGGGATAGAAAATACCACCTCAAGACATACAGGTATGTGTGCTAATTCTAAAGGCTGTTGCCCTCTCAGACTCGTGTTTAGTGGCAATGGAACAAAAGTGCTTCTCTCTGTTTTCCATTTGGGGCAGCCCGTTTTATAGTGCCTTCAGGTTCTGGAAGATCTAAGCTTGTCTTGGATCCCTGCTTAACTGGGTGTTTAAATATTCTTAATATTCACAAAAGTTACTCCTAGATGAATTTGCTTAGGCATTGTTTTAACTGTAATGAGCAAAGAGAAGAAAATTTTTGTGATTTCTGTTTGCTGGTGACTTTTAGGAAGCTTACATTTAGATTTAGGAAGCCTACGTTTAGGTCACATTCAGTTAACATTTCCTAAGCACTTATTTATGCTCAAAGACCTGTACCAGGCCACTTTCCATATGTTATCTCATTTTATTCTCATCACAACCCTGCTAGATCCATGTATGGCCATTTTTCAGTTGACAAAACCGAGGCTCAGAGAGATTAAGTCGTTTTTCTTGCCCACATCACAAGTGGCAGAGCCAGGATTTAAACCAAAGTTGGTTGGTTGCCAACTTCAGGGATCTTTTCGTTCATTCAACCATTCACTTCTTCCACAAGTTTATTAAGCACTTACTGGACACCAGGTACTATTGTGTTTTAAGACCTAAGGATACAGCAAGGAACAAATTATACAAAGTCCTTGATGGAGCTTATTTCTAATGTGGGATTTCATTCTAGTATACAAATAGTAAGACACATAACTCTACATCACAGATATAATTCCATGAAATAAGGATGCCTTATTATAGTGGTCACAAGAGCTAAGAAATGACTAAGATAGAAACTGCGGCTGCATGGTTAGTTGAACCTTCTGAGATGACTGAACCATGGTGGGCTAACTAAGAATTTGAGTCTGATCCCTAACTTTGAATTTGATCAATTCAATAGGTGTTTAGGAAGTGGAAGAGTCAATTGACGACCTTCACACACGCCTTCACTCTCTCTGCCTGAACCTGTGGTTCAGACACTGCCCTCTTTCAGCAATTAGTGAGGCTCTCTTTCCCATTTAGACTAGACATGACTTCAGAACCTATTAGCCTTGGCATGAGTCAAAACCCATTTGATTCACATGCACTAAATTCATAAGACTCAGTGAAAAGCAAGAATAAAAATTTCACAGTTACCATGAGGGATGTATGTATGTCTTTCTAGTGACTACTAACCATGATAGAACCCTTTAAAATTATTCCTGACTCACCAAGTATAAGTGCCTCAAGATTCAATATCTCAAGGACAGAGATGGAAAAAACATTACAAATTCTTACTCATTGGATCACTTTTTTCAACACACCATGAAAACTCATACCCTTCTGCTTGCATTTTGTGTGGATATGTTATAAGACCAAAACTGACAGTTTGTTACGTTTAGATTAGCCCTTTTTGGTTTTTTTGAGGAGTTAGTATCTCATTTGTTGCCCAGGCTGGAGTGTAGTGGCACAATCACAACTCACCACGGCCTCAGCCTCCTGGGCATAAGCGATACTTCTGCTTCAGCCTTCTAAGTAGCTGGGACTACAGGCATGTGCCACCACGTCTGGTTCATTTTTTGATTTTTTTGTGGAAACAAGGTCTGACTATGTTGCCTGGGCTAGTCTCAATCTCCTGGACACAAGCAGTCCTCTCACCTCAGCCTCCCAAAGTGCTAGGATTATAGGTGTGAGCCACTGTGCCAGGCCTTAGATTGGTCTCTTGATAGAGTTTTGGAAATGAGATGGGATTTAAGAAACATCTTAATCTTAACTGTAGCACATTCCACTTAGGACACATTGGTCACCCAGCCCTTTTTATGTTGATATTTACTAACTACTATTTTGGATGATTAAATTTGCAAGTCTTGTTCTCCAACCCTGGAAGTTGATTCTTTTTGTAATCTGTGACCTCTACATACTGCTATAATGTTAAGGAAAGTTAAGGCTGAAAAAAAAAAAGGAAAAGAAGTCGTGTGTCACATGTTCCCAGAGAGAGTTCTTCTTTAACCCATAAAGTATATCTCAGAATCTCATATAGCTAAAGGACCTTTTTCTTTCTTAAATTTTGTTATTTTTTCCCTTAATTTAAGATGTGATTTTGCTTTGCCAGCTGTTGACTTGCACTAGGGAAAAATCCATTAAAATATGTCATGTTTAGTGACAGATAATGGAAACTAGAAGTCAGAAACCATAATCTCTCTCATGCTTCATAATACTAAGATTCTTAAACCCCTGAAATATAGGTGTTATGTCTATTCCACGCCCTATGACATACATTAATGATCTGTTGGTAATGACCAGTGGACTCAACTGGAAGGCAGAAGCATGATTTCTTTTTTCTGCAGAATGGTCTGAGTTCCTTGTTGCAGATCTCGTGCTTCCTGGGTCTTTTCTTTCTCTCCCTCCTGCTTCTCACCCCATTATAGTATTGCTGTAAATTTAGGGGGTTGAAACCTCTCCAGATGTAGTCACCCCAAGGATCACTATACTAGAGTCTTCCGTCAATTCTAAAATGGATAGAGGCCAGGCATAGTGGCTCATGCCTGTAATCCCTGCACTTTGGGAGACTGAGGTGAGAGGATTGCTTGAGCCTAGGAGTTCAAGACCACCCTGGGCAACATAGTGAGACCTTGTCTCTACAAAAATAAAAAAGTTAGCTAGGTGTGGTGTCACATGCCTGTAGTTCCCGTTACTCAGGAGGCTGAGGAGGGAGGATCACTTGAGTCCAGAGATGAAGGCTGCAGTGAGCCATCATTGTGCCACTGCACTCCAGTCTGGGTGACCAAGTGAGATTTTGACTCAAAAAAAAAAGAAAAAAAAGAATTAAAGTGGCTAGGGATCATTAATGGAAAGGATACACAGAGATTCTATCAGGTGCAAGTAGCACATAACTGTCTTTGTTCCATATTGTGACTACAAGACACTTATACTTTTTACAAACGCCTGGGAGCTGATGCTCTGGGACCATCTTGATGCCATGTGCTCTTTTTTAGCAAAGACAATCATCAGATTAAAAGTCAAATAAGGCCGGGCTCAGTGGCTCAGCCTGTAATCCCGCACCTTGGGAGGCTGAGGTGAGTGAATTGCTTGAGCCCGTGGGTTTGAGACCTGCCTGAACAACTTGGCAAGACCTCATCTCTACAATAAATCAAAAAATTAGCTGGGTGTGGTAGTGCACTCCTGTAGTTCCAGCTACTTGGAAGGCTGAGGCGGAAGAATCGCTGGAGTCCAGCAGGTCGAGGCTACGGTGGCCAGGAGCGGCCACTGCACTCCAGTCTGGGCGACAGAGTGAGACTCCAACTCAAAAAAAAAAGTCAAATAAAATCAATGTCTACACTTTCACAAGGTTTTTCCCACTAATAAGTTCTCAGATTCGAAAAGGAAGATTTGGGCAGGTCATGTTTGGTTCAGAATGATCATTAAGTAGATGACTCTTTGCCCATTGAAGCACTCATGTGCAGGTATAGACTGTAATAAGAGTAGTCCTGGAAATTTCCTGGTCTTCTCAGTTCATCCTCTCTATGAAATATTCTAGGGTCGAGATCAGCCCCAAAACGGGGCATCCTGGGAGCGCTGATAGATTTCAGGGGGTCCAAGAATATTAGAATTGGAAAAGGCCTTAGAGACCATCTAGCTCCTGCTTTCTTTTACAGAGTGGAAACCATGTGGCCAAAGTCACATAACTCATAAGTAGTAGACCTGGTGCGGTATCTCATGCCTCCTTCCAGTTCAAGACTCTTCCAAAAGTGGCACAACCCCACGAGTCTCCTCCAGTTTCAACTGGAGAGGAGCTCCCTGGGCCTGACCCAGGCTTAGTCCATACTCTAGAGGTGGTGCCTTCCTTAGATGGGAGGGGAGGCCACCATGTCTCAGTCCCAGCTGCAGGCAGCCAGCTTCTCTGTGACTCCCTGCCTTGTCCCATCATCCCTTGGGAAGGATCCATCCTTAAGACTTCAAGATTACATTTCTTCCCCTGAGCCATCATGCCATGAACACCTGCCCTCCTCTCACCCCACGGCAGGTTTCAGTTTTTCAAGTGTGTGTGTGTATAATTATTTCCCCATGAATACATGCAGGGGGCCCATCCAGACCAGCTCATCACAGAGGGGCATCACAGGGGTGAATTTATGGAGACACAAAAAGCCAGGAGGCATTGGAAACTCTTCAGATGATAGTTTCTGCCCAAGTGCTCATGCTCATTATACAGAACTTTTTTCAAAGAGATTTGCATCGCTAATTGCTTGTTTCTCCCAACACCCATCAGAGGAAGATCAGTAGTATTACTTGAAAATATAAAAGCCGGGCTCGGTGGCTCAGCCTGTAATCCTGCACCTTTGGGAGGCTGAGGTGAGTGAATTGCCTGAGCCTGCGGGTTCAAGACCCACCTGGGCAACTTGGTGAGACCTCAGCTTTACAATAAATCAAAAATTAGCCGGGCATGGCAGCGCATGCCTGTAGTTCCAGCTACTTGGAAGGCTGAAGCGGAAGGATCACCGGAGCCCAGCAGGTCGAGGCTGCGGTGGCCGGGAGGGGCCACTGCACTCCAGTCTGGGTGACGGAGTGAGACTCCAACTCAAAAAAAAAAAAAAGAAAATATAAAGTGCTATATAATTTTGCACTTACACAATGCCTTTCATGCAACACCTCAGAATGCCTCACAAATGTTAACTCATTCTTCACAGGACTCAGGTGGAGGGAGGCAGTATGTATTTTGCTTAGCCTCCATTTTACACTTAAATTTTCTGGGACCAGCTCTCATAACGACAGTTTCTGTCCCTGTGATTAGCTTGCCAGCCAATGCTCATCACCCCCCTCCCAGCGGCCCTCTGTGGTCCCCTAGTGCTGCCTTGTAATGGTCTTTCATTTAGCCAGCCTTGCTTAAAAGTTCTCAGAAACAGAAAACCAAATACTGCATGTTCTCACTCATATGCAGGAGCTAAATGGTCACAAAGATGGAAATAAGACACTGGAGGACACCATTAAGGAGGGCCGGGGGAGGGAGGTTAGGGTTCAGAAATTACCATTGTGTACAGTGTTCACTAGTTGGGGAATGGGCCACCTGAGACCAAATCTCCACCACTACATGATACTTCCATGTAACGAGCATGCATGTGTACACCTGAATCTGAAATTAAAATGGAAAAAAATAAGAAAATAAGAAAGTTCTCCATGAACTGAGTTTGCATTAGCATTTGAGAACCTAAGGCTAACCCATATGGTGTGTTGTTTGCCATGAGACCGCTTAGGGTAGGAGAGCACCGTGCTCTTTGGGAGGCTCTCCTCTCAAAAGCCATCTCCCACCCTCTGACTGCAAAGGGGTGACTTCTCCCACCCTCTGACTGCAAAGGGGTGACTTCTCCATTGTCTTCCCCGTAGACAATGCTGTGTGGGGACCGAGCTGGTAGACTGGATGATGCAGCAGACTCCGTGTGTGCACTCACGGACTCAAGCTGTCGGCATGTGGCAAGTCCTGTTAGAAGACGGTGTTCTCAACCACGGTAAGATGAGCCACCGTCTCTGGAAACCCCTCAAGAAATGCCCAATGCATTTCCCTGGATGAGTTGTGGCTGAACTCCCAAACGAGCAAGAAAGAATGATGATCCCTTAGAGACCTGCAGCACTAGCAACTTCATTTAGCAATACAAATGCAGCGAGTGGATGCTGTTGATTGCTGTGTTCCACCATTGTACCTTCCTAACTTGGGAGAACGTATGAAAGGAAAATGAAATTGCAGCCCGAGCACATCAGTTCCAATTATGTTTATTAGTTTGCATTCACGATTCATTGATAGTGTGATTATACTCTGAGCATGGCACCGCAATCCTGATGCAGGGGCAGAATGAAGAGCAATGAAGTGTGTGGCTGGGCTGATGACATGAACATAAGTAATGAATTCAGGTGCTGCCTTTTAACAGTGCGACTGTCTGGGAGAGCCAATTTGTATACCCACAGGATGACCATATTGAAAATCAGGAATGTGCTCTGCAATTGTACCTCTTGATAACTTCAGGGGCTGTCATTGAGCAGAGTAGCTCTTCAGACTGGGGTATAACTCCGACCAGACTGCTTGTGCCATTTGTTTAAGACCACTTTCCCAAACAGGCAAAATATTTAAGTCGTGCATTTAATTTACCAACACCTGGGAATCTAATGAGGGTTTGCCAGGGTGTCTCATACTTCAGGATGCATACATATCACCTAGGGCTCTCGTTACAGTGCGGATTCTGATTTCGCTGGTCTGGCATGGATCCTGAGAGTCTTCATTTCCAGCATGTTCCCAGCTGCTGCTGTAGTCGCTGCTCCAGGAATTCCACTTTGCACAACGAGGGCCAACTACTTCTTTTTATCTTTTGAGAGTATTGGTGCTCCATCCTGAAAAGGGGCTCACAGCTTTAAGACATGCTGATGAGGGATTCTGAGCCAAGTTCATTGTCCTCGTTCTACCAAGATCTAAATCTTGTTGTTTAAAAGAACAAGAGGAAAAAGACTTTAAAAAATCAGATCAGAAGAAAATTAAAGCAAAACTCTTCTAAAAGTAGATGGCCTGTAATCTTGGTATGGTTAGCTTTGTTCAAGCAATTAATTTTATTCTAACTTTTCCCCCCCAAAGTACATATAGAAAGAAAAACATGAATTTGATCCTGAGAAAGTAGGTTTTTTAAAAAGGCTGTACTTTCAAAAACCATTATAGACCATGACCTGTCAGGTTGGTTATTTTCCTGTTTGGGACATATGTCCCATATCCTAGAAAACGTCAGCAAGGCAATTTTTGCAGGTCAAAGTGCTCATCCCGGAAAAGCTGGCAGGTTCTCAAAGGGAGTCCCACGGAGGCCCAGGAGATGGGTGGGTCTGACAGGGCTGTGGTGTGCAGGACTGCAGCCAGGAGCTCATGTCTTCCAGCTGCACAGCCCTGGGCAAGGCGGAGTGGTAAGCGCACAGAGTCTCACAGCCGTGCGGCCACTTGGCTCCCCTGCCGACACCATCCATCTGTCCCTGCTGCGAGGCCGAGGTGCTGCAGCTGACACGGCTTCCATGTTTCCCACAGTGGACCAGGAGCACCATTTCCAAGACAAATATTTATTCTATCGATTTCTGGATGATGAGCACGAGGATGCCCCTTTGCCTACTGAGGAGGAGAAGAAGGAGTGTGATGAAGAGCTCCAGGACACCATGCTGCTCCTGTCGCAGATGGGCCCTGACGCCCACATGAGGATGATTCTCCGAAAACCGTGAGTGAGAGCACGAGCCGTCCGGCCGGGTCCCTGGGACTGAGATGCCTGGGGGAAGGATGCAAGGCAGATTTCAAAAGTCCTGGCCTTCCCCCAAGGCCAAAGAAGGGACACTGAAGGGGTGACACACGATGTTTGTCTCTGTTCCATTTTATTTATTGTTTTTGATTCAGGTGACTGACTATTTCCTTGTGCATGAGTTAAAACTATAGAGATTTGCAGCGGTTGGCTCAGATGTCAAAACTGAATCCTCCTTTTAAATGACCTTTGGTCAATGACAAACAGAAACTGCTCTGTTTCTATGTCAGACTGTGGACTTTCTTCCAAATGCAATAGGGCAGAGGTCGTCAGAACCATAGCACTCATGCCCATGCCTGCATTCATTCATTCTTTCGTTTACTCATTCTTTCTTTCAGCACATCCTTTCACCCTTCTGAGGCTTCTGTTCTTCAGTGTTAAGGGTCTTCCTTATGAGACCACCACTGCTCCATTAACCTCTTCAAGGCCTCCATTCAGCCACTGAGGTGGGGGTCTCTTCCTTCCATCTCAGCTGAATCCCCTTTCTTTAGGAGCAGCCCACCAACTGAAGCTGCGGACTCTGAAATGTTTAATCAGATTCATCCAGATAGAATGTATTGAGCCGCTGTGCGGTGAGGTCACTCTCCTAACTGCTTCTAATTGTATACAGGGAAGCATCCACTGTGATCCTGGCCCTCCGGGAAACCTTTTCAGTAAGGGTGACCTGGCACTTGGTTCCTAAATGACCATGCACAGGCTTACGTTTTTCTACTAGAAATGAAATTGTCCTCCACCCTATAGCCAGCGCCTGCCAGCTGTGGATGTCGACTCTGAGTCACTGGCTTGGCAGACCTTCTTGTATTCATCTTAGTCTCGACAAGGGCATGAAACTTTACAGGTCTTGGGTGTCTGCTGGGCGCCTTCCTAGAGCAAGGTGTCCCTCAGGCCGATGTCTCAGACCAGCCTACAGTAGCCTCTCTGAGGGCATCTTTATTTCCTTTCTCCAGGAGTCTTATATTTGCCTGTACCCAGTGCCACAAAGGCTTCTCAACATATTTCATTTTGTCACACCGTGTCCCCTTTGTCAAAACTTTCCTGTGGATATTAATCTCCCATGCCATGTGTTTCAAAGGCTTTCCCTTATTTCAGCGGGTACCATCATCCTTAACTCTAGAACTAAGGTTTTCAGGTCTTTTAGACTCAAAAAGCCTTCTTCAAACAAAAAGTTAACAGGAAAATCCAAAATATCAAACAGAAAAGCCAGAGCTTCACTGACCTAAGCAGGAGTAAACCCAAGAAGCCTATATATGCTCTCTGCTCTGAAGGATGGTAGTAGAGGAAGGCTGAGGAGATGCGAGAGAATCCACAGGTCGTGGGGAAACTCAAATGAACACCACCACTTTTTTTTTTTTTTTTAATGAGTTGGAGTCTCACTCAGTTGCCCATACTGGAGTGTAGTGGCATGCTCCCGGCCACCACAGCCTCAACCCGCTGGGCTCCGGCGATCCTTCCGCCTCAGCCTTCCAAGTAGCTGGAACTACAGTCACGCACTACCACGCCCAGCTAATTTTTTTGATTTATTGTAGAGATGAGATCTCACCAAGTTACCCAGGTGGCTCTCGAACCCATGGGCTCAGGCAATTCACTCACCTCGGCCTCCCAAAGCGCAGGATTACAGGCTAAGCCACCAAGCCTGGCCAAACACCACCACTTTAAACCATGCTTGCTTCCCATGTGTGCCCTCTTGTCCCCTGTCCCTCATTTGTCCTTCCCCATAATTTTCTGGATTATTGTTGCCACCTTCATGCAAGCCAGCATTACACAGTGGTTCCGAATCAGGGGTAAGACAACCGCTAAAAAGCATTTGGAAATATTTGTATTGTCAAAGTGCAGGGGGGCATGGCCAGCATTCATTGGTCAGTGGCTAGAACCAAGGGCTGCTCAACACACTGCAATATCCAGGCACCTCACAAAATAAAGAGCTATCCTGAGAACAGTTCCCCCGTTGAGAGACTGTGAGTTTCTTGAAGGCAAAGATATATCTCATTTTACTGCAGTCATTCATTTATGGAGCACCTACTTTGTTCTAGATACTGTGTCAGGTGTCAGGTGCTAAGGCAGGAAGGTAAGCATCCAACCAGAGAGCTGCCCCTCCTTCTTGGCACTTTCTGTCCTACACAGGGGACAAACCTTAAGCTACTACTTATGCAGTGTCATTTAACCACCGTTGCGCTATGTGCTATGGAGGAAAATGCAGTGTGTGTGAACACAGCACAGTGTGAGGGAGGTTAACCTGGTGTGGAAGTGAGCCATATCCCTAGCTCAGTAAGCCATGAGTAAACCTTTGCTAAGTGAGCAAATGAGTAAAAGTGTGACTACACAGCCCAGCTAATGTTCCCTCAGCTCTTAGTTACTTCAAGAGAAGCAGAAATGCCATTTAATTCACACATATTTTTGAGCATCTATCAAAGAAAAAGGTAATAAAATAGCTTCTGCCTTTGGGGAGTTTATAATCCAATAGGAGAGGTATTTGCAAATTAGATTCAAATGTAACAAACATTGATTGAGTACTGCTGTATGCTAAGAACATTCGTGCCAACTATTTGATTAACCCTTGAAAGAGATGTGAAAGCTGGATTCCATGAGTCACCGTTAGACATGGGAGCATCCGCTTGTACTTCTTTTTTTTTCTCTACAGCATGGGGTGGTAGGAGCCCTGGCCACCCAAAGATTCTTCAAAGAAAATGAAATTTCAAAGCTTAGCGACCAGGCTACCACGGGCTGTGAAAGTACACATTTCACCAATATTCCCAGATACGTTTTATTGGGTGCCCTTAGGATTCTCTAGTCTTCCCAGATTTTTTGAAACTCTGCAAATGTTGGGATTGGACTGGCAGTTCTTCTGACTTTTCAATTTTCTTTCTACTGGAATCACAGCTCCCAAGAGATGGAAAAGTAAAAAATGAGGAATCGAATTTTATGAGACAGTCATTCCAACTCTATACACACACTCCCATTTTTTGATCTGCTAATAATCTTTGGAGCTTACTACTTTATTTTATTTAAATGGAAAAAAAACAAGCTTAACTATCAAGAATTGTCAGTATCACCAGATGAGCACTTTGCTCTTGGAAACTGAAGGCATGTTCAAAGGTCCTGGAAATGTTTTGTTTTGTTTTTTTTTTAACTGTCCAAACTACCAAGTCATTAAGAAATATAGAGACATGAGATGCATGGACTTTATACGGACCGGGACAAGACCCCCCCCCCAGTTTTTAAACTCAGCACAGCTGCATTTTATAATAGTCACCACTGCCAGAGAGGTTGCAGAACTCTGATAATTACTGGGAAAGGAATAACACAATATTCTTTGATGAGAAGATTACTTTGAGAATTTGATTGTATAATGAAGATGTTGCTTTGAAAGGTACTTCCTATTGTTCTGAATCTGAGACTCGCTAGCAAAAAAAAAAAAAGTCATTTGTTTTGACAGGCTACTTAGAAAAATTCTCTGTTTATTACATTAACTGCAGCATTTTAACTGTCAAACTATGAAAGAATGTTCTGTAGTTTAAAAAACAGAATAGAGCTTTAGGGGGAATTTTTTGGCACACTCTTGTTGCTATTGGTATTGAAAAAAAACATACATTCTGAATGTGAAATTAGCTTTTTATGTGGTGGCAGACAGAGTGACTCACAATGCCTGTCCTGGCTTCGCAGGTGCAGACCTGATGGCATTTGGGGGCAAGTGCAATAGAACGATGACAGTTTGACAGTGCTGTTGTCGTGGCTCTGAGACAGAGCCATCAAACACAGAATGAGCTCTCAGAGCTTATTGTTTTGATTTTGCTTTGTTTATAAGTCTAAAAACAAGAGGTTACCCTACGGCAAGCAGACAGAATGGAAATCTTTACCAGTAGAAATGTGCATTTTGGGCTGGGTGCAGTGGCTCACGCCTGTAATCCCAGCACTTTGGGAGGCTGAGATGGGAGGATAGCTTGAGTTCAAGAGTTCAAGACCAGCCTGGGCAACACAGTAAGACCCCCCCATGTCTAAATATAAAATAAAATGGATTTAATTTTAAAAAATAATTAACAGTTGGGCACGGTGGCTTATATCTGTAATCCCAGCACTTTGGGAGGCAGAGGCAAGAGAATTATCTGAGCTCAGGGGTTCAAGACCAACCTGAGCAATGTGGCAAGACCTCGTCTCTACAATAAATTTAAAAGTTAGCTGAGCGTGGTGGCGCACACCTGTGGTTCCAGCTACTTGGAAGGCTTAGATGGAAGGATCACTTAAGCCCAGCAGGTTGAGGCTTCATTAGCTGTGAGCATGCCACTACACTCCAACCTGGGTGGCAGAGTGAGACTCCATCTCCAATAAAAAAATAATAATAATTAACAATAACTTAAAGAATAAAAAGAAGTATTCATTTTGACTTCCTTTGAGCAGGTACTTTAAGTAGAAAGACATAGACAAAAAGGTGTGGAGTGACCAGGTCAGCAGAGTCTCCAGAGCCCAGTTGGAGAAAAAGAGGCTTCAAGGAGACAGAAAATTCAGCCACACAAGCCCTCCAGCCTCTCCTTCCACGTGAAGTGAAACAGGTGTTCCTCTGTTTAGGGTGCTCTATCAGAGTCCAGCCTAAAGGTGGGAGGGCAATGTAATAGATGCTACTTCCCAAGTCAAATTCTAGGTCTTCAGCTCTGAAAATTCCTTTAGTTCTGAAATTTCTTGGCTTAAGCAGTTGAGACAGAGTTAAGTCCCTTGGATCTGAGCCGAGAAAAATAAATACATAACATTAAGAGAATTTTTGGCAATTTCCAAATGGGTCAGCAACTTGAGTTCATTTATTTTATGTGCTAAGTTAATATTTCAGATGCTCCTGGGATTTCCCTGTCTTCCCAGGTTTTTTGGAACTTGAACTTTGCAAACATTGGAATTGGACTGGCAGTTCTTCTTTTGACTCTTCAGTTTTCTTTCTACTGGAATCGCAGCTCCCAATAGATGAGAAAGTGAAAAATAATCTAATTTTATGAGACAGACATTCCAACTCTAACACACACACACCATTTTTTAAAATCTGCTAATGATCTTTGGAACTACTGTTTTATTTTATTTAAATTGAAAGAAAACTAGCTTAATTAATCACAAATTGTCGATATTGTGGCTGTCTCTGAAGAAACCTGTTGAGCACTTTGCTCCTGGAAACTGAGGGCACGTTCAAAGGTCCTGGACGTGTTGATTTTTCTTACTACCCAAACTACCAAGTCATTAAGAAATGTGGAAGCACCAGTTGTATTGGCTTCATATCAAACATAGGGTTAAAACCAACCTGCTGCTATTCCACACACTTCCTGTAGAGGGCACTTGAGAGGCTTATGTATTTTTTCTTAATTGGCAAAACCTGTTTTAATAGGATCTTTATTTATCCAAACTGTTTTCCAGGGTGTGAAATTTGAAATCCTGATAATAATAGGGGGATTTGTTGCCTCAGGAGTTCCCAGATTAGCAAGCCTAACCTCACCGGTGCTTAGGGTTTTGATTTCTGTTGGAATGGGCAGAGAGAATGTTCACTGTTAGGAAGTCCATCCTCAAATGCGAATCAGATGAAAAGAAAGCATGACTGAATGAGCCCAATTTTATGAAATAAGATGTTCCCTGTGAATCCTCTCTTTAACTGCATGGCAAACTTTGCCTTTGTTTTTCCTGAAAAAATTTCTGTGCCCCGAGTGGAAGCTTGTGTAATTCACCTGAATGAATGATTGCATTGAGTGGGTCATTTCTTATGTCTGGATTTACCATATCTGTATGCCCAAGAGACCACTGGATTGCTACCTTTAAAATTCAGATTCAGGAGAGGGGAGATGTACTTAACTGCCCATCTAAATGTTCATTTTAAGATTACTTTGTTTTTAATGACGTTTTTTTTTGAGTCGAAGTCTCACTCTGTTACCCAGGCTAGAGTACAGTGGCATGTTCACGGCCACCACACCTCTACCTGCTGTGCTTGGGTGATCCTTCCACCTCAGCCTTCCAAGTAGCTGGAACTACAGGCATACACCACCACGCTTGGCTAATTTTGGGGGGGGGAACGGGAGGATTTATTGTAGAGATGAAGTGTCACCATGTTGCCCAGACTAGTCTGGAACCCTTGGGTTCAGACAATCCTCTCACCTCTGCCTCCCAAAGTGCTGGGATTACAGGCATGAGCCACTGTACCTGGCTTGTTTTTAATGATTTCATTCTGTTCATTGTAGAAAAATTGGGAACTGCTGACAAGAGTTAAAGAAGAATAAATAATAGCTATAGTCACATCACTCTGAGATTCTTACTGTTAACTTTTTGGGCAGAAAGATGCTGAGAAAGTTTCTGCAGGGAACTGTAAATGTTCCACACTGAGGGAGTGCCCAAACCAGGAGCCCCAGTAGATATGGGTAGAGAGTTAGGCCAAGGTCAGTGGGCGGGGGCTACCATGCCCTCTTGGTAGCTTGGATATTGTTTTATGGCTGGGTACGGTGGTTCACACCTGTAATCCCAGTGCTTTGGGAGCCCAAGGCAGGAGGATTGCTTGAGCCCAGGAGTTCAAAGCCAGCCTGAGCAATATAGTGAGACCTTGCCTCTACAAAAAACAAAAAATTCAGGCAGCATGTCTTGATTAATGAGAGCCAGCATGTCTTGAGCACAGTGAGCTAGGTACTACACTAAATAATTACTTAATGCAATTCTTTCAACAAAACTACAAGGAGTTGTTATCCCCCATTTTATGGATCAGGAAACAGAGGCTGAGGTTAAGTCATTTGCCTGTGGTTATCCAGTAAGTGGTAGACTCAAGATTTGAGCCAAATCTGTCCTTGTGGAGTGTACCTGTGGTCCCAGCTACTCAGGAGGCTGAGGCTGAAGGATTGCCTGAGTCCAGGAAATCGAGGCAGCAGTGAGTCATGATCACACCATTGCACTCCAGCCTGGGCAACAGAGTGAGATTCTGACTCAATTTTATAACTTTGGGGTACCACTGAAGAGTTTTAAAGGGAGATGTGGCATGGCCAAATTTGTGGCATACCAGTTTCTTTAGTATCTCTGGAGAATAGATTAGAGGGGCCAAGACTAAAGACAGAAAGCTAGATATTGAGTATAATGAGATTACATTTGTTTTATTTTGAGAGTATAATGACAGCCTTAGAGGTGCACGCATTAGACCCCAGAGTCTGCTAAACAAAGTGAAAGTAACACTGAGCCCAAGAGCCCTGGATCCTATTCCTACCGATTTACCCTTAGGTCATCCAACATCTCCAGTTACAGATCTCTTAAACTATAAAATGAATTGAATAATACCTGCTGACTTTTCCCTACTTCACAAGGGGATTGTAAATGGAAACACACGTGCATTGTGTTTAATTAGAGCCAGCATGTCTTGAGCACAGACATGCCAGGCACTGCACTAAACAATTACTTAATGCAATTCTTTCAGCAAAACTATGAGGTAGTTAATGTTATTTCCCATTTTATGGATTAGAAAACAGAGGCTGAGGCTCTGAGCCAACTCTGTTTGGAGCCTGTGTTCTTCACCGGGTCCTAACACCTGCCACAGCCCAAAAGAGATTCAGAATGGCCTCATGGGTTGGTGCTTTGAGCATGGGTGAGGAAAGATGTCATGGAATTCTGATTTTAAAATAATTGTTACAGGCCAGGTGCAATGACACAAGCCTGGAATCCTAGCACTTTGGGAGGCTGAAGTGGAGGATCGCCTGAGTCCAGGAGGTCGAGGCTGCGGCAATCCACTGCCTTATGATTAGCATTGCCAGATTAAAGAAAGGATACCCAGTTAAATTGGAATTTCACAACAAACAATTTTTATATCAGTATGATAATTAATCTGCTTTTATGCACAGCTCCCTTGCAGAGTCTAGAAAATTTAGTCTAAAGGTAACATAGAAATTACTGAAAACCCACAATTCTGGGAATAGTCAACTTACTCCACAGCAACCCTCTAGCCTGAACCACAAACAAAACTTAATAACCAATATTTGACTAGCACTATATAGCTTATATAGTGATCTCACATCCATACCCTTTGAACTGTCAGCTAAATAGGGCTAATTATAATCCACTACATACTGAGGAAGAAATTGAGCTTAGTAGATGCCAACTGCCTTTGTTAACATCACACACCAGTATATGTGGCCAAACCAAGAACTGATTCAAATCTCACACCAAGTCCAATTTTATTTTATTTTTTTCTTGCATTGACAATATTCTTTTCTCTCTACTAGATTGCCTGAAGTTTGTCCTCTCTAGTGAATTTAATGTATGAACTGTGAAATGACCCCCCCCCAAAAATGGACAATCCATCTGTCCTTGACTAATTAAGAATTGACATTTTAGGCCAGGCACAGTGGCTCATGCCTATAATCCCAGCACTTTGGGAGGCCAAGGCAAAGGGAAAGGAGTTCAAGACCAACCTGGGCAACATAGCAAGACCTCATTGCTACAAAAAGCAAAACATTAGCCAGGTGTGGTGGTGCACTCCTGTAGTCTTAGTTACTTGGAAGGCTGAGGTAGAAGGATCGCCTGAACCCAGGAAGTCAAGGCAGCAATGAGTCCTGATCATGCCACTGCACTCCAGCTTGAGTGACAGAGTGAGACCCCACTCAACAATACTAAAAAATAATTGACTCTTTGCAAGGAAAAAGTAATAATGTATCCATATAGCACCTCCTCAAAAACATTTGTACTTTCTATCTTACATGCATATCTCACATCCAAAGACAGGTGGTTATACTATGTGACTCCCTCCAAATTTATTGTTCTTCTAGATTTGCTGCTAAGGTATTTTAAAGGAAAATATTTGTAGTTGTGCCTTTTAAAAGGTTTAATGCTACACTTCTAGAGTGTCCTCATAGTAAACGCTTTTGCCAGAAGAATGTTGAGACTATTTCTAAACATGACCAAACCATTTTGTCCTAAAAACTCTTAGTGCCCAGAGACTATCATTTATGGAACCCTCACCCCATGCCTGTCAGGGATAATGTCATTTCTCACAAATATTCATAAAGCTCTTGCCCTTTATGCAGGGGTAGACTGTGTTCATTTCTAACTTCACAAAGAAGAAAGCTTTGCTATCAGAACTGGAAAATAAACTTTAAATGCCCTTTTTTGAGTTAAAGATATAAGATGAGGGGATAGACGCATGGCAGGAAGCTGAACAGTCAGAGTTGGGCAGACAGAGCTGGGCAGGACACTGAATGTCCAGTCACCAGGCTCCTAGAATGTCCCTGACACTTAACAAGCACAGAGCCTGAAAGGTGAGGCAAAGAAAAAATATCTTTTGCCGGTTTTGCTGGACAAAGAGGTGCAACCACACTAAACTTTTGCTTTAAGGCAGGGGTCCCCAACCTCTAGGCCACTGACTGGTACTGGTTCATAGCCTGTTAGGAACAGGCTGCACAGCAGGAGGTGAGTGACAGGAGAGCAGAGCTCCATATTCTGTCAGATCAGCCACAACATTAGATTCTCATAGGCATGTGAACCCTGTTGTGAACTGCACATGCAAGAGATCTAGGTTAGTATTCCTCATGAGAATGTAATGCCTGATGACCCTCCCCTCCCACTCCCTTCTCCCCGCCCATCTCCCACTCCCCACATCCCCCCCATCCCCGGTCACGGAAAAGTTGTCTTCCATGAAACCAGTCCTTGATGCCAAAAATGTTGGGGACCACTGCATTTTTTTTTTTTTGAGTTGGAGTCTCACTCTGTCGCCCAGACTGGAGTGCAGTGGCCGCTCCCGGCCACTGAAGCCTCGACCTGTTGGGCTCCGGCGATCCTTCCGCCTCAGCCTTCCAAGTAGCCGGAACTACAGGCGTGCGCTACCACGCCCGGCTGATTTTTTGATTTATTGCAGAGATGAGGTCTCGCTGCCCAGGCGGGTCTCAAACCCACAGGCTCAGGCGGACTACTGCTTTAAGGGAAGGGAAAGAGGTGAGACCGTAAGAGTGTTGGAAAATGATCCAAATTTGAGAAAGTCAGAGAAGCAGGTAGATTGAATGAAGTGTTGCATTTTTAAAATGCATGCTCATTTTAAATTATTTAAAAGAATTTTTTTCTTTTAAAAAAGAAAATATTGTTTTAAATGTTGAAGATTGACCGTGGCTTATGTACACATTTCTAATGTTGACTTCTCTGGGTATTTTTCCTATGTACTAGGGTCTCCCGGGTGACAGGTCTAGAGGACTGGGCTATTTGCTTTCTGACCTGCATATCTCACCCCTGGCCATGCCAATGTGCTGCTTGACAACTGGATGCTTCCCTCATTTTATCCACGTTCCCGTAACTGAGGAGCTCTATCTCTGACCTTGATAAATTCCTTGATAAAGCTGTATTTACCAGCAGCTTCCAATATCACCTGAGCCCTCCCATCCTTTAATGTATAAACTGCTTCCCCATCCATCCCCGTTTATTATCTTGTCTGTAACTAGACATTGCTGCCAGAATGCATCCCCTGCAGAAACTAGGCCTTTCCACAGCGGGATCCGCCAAATCCACATCAATGTGGCACCACGCAGATTTGTAAAGAAGCAGGGATGCCTAATATCTCTCCCTGTGACATCTGGAGAAGGACAAGTAAAGACCAGGTACATTCACCGGCTGCCACTCAGAGCAGCCCCGAGAGTCAATTCACTTCCCCAGCCTTGTAGGTTACTCTTATGAAGGTACATGGGAGTTATCTCCTCCTGCTCGGGCGCAGTGTTCCCTTTACTCTTGAAAGCCAAATTGCCTTCAGTCCTTGGGACCCTTTCATTACTGTTTGAACAGGCCGGGGGCTGATTTGCAGGATCTCTTCTCTATTTTTTTTCCCTGTCACCCCCGTAAAGACCAAAGCATGAAAGGTGCTTAATGCCACTGTTTGCCATGAGAAACCAGCTTTTAAAACACGACTTTGTTCCGTGATTTGCGGTGGGGAGCGCTCAGTTTTAGATGTTCTCGGGTGCTCTTGGAGGGTTGGGAGAGATCAAGGGGAGAACCTTTGTCTAATGCAAAAGTAGAGAGGTGAGCCTTTTCCGAGACACTAGATGGCACGGCAGCTTCGAGCTGGCGGCCTCCGAATGGCTGGGCTGGCTTCTGCTGTCTCTGCCACGAGTGCTGAGACCCACCTGGGGTGGGAGGGGGTTCACATTTTGATTCACTTTGGTGGGCACAGGCTGGCCAGGCTGACTCGCTCCACCTGACATCCTTTCTGGGATTTACCTCAACTTTCAACCCTAATGACAACATCAAGGCCCCTGAGGGGACCGTGTCCTGGCTCACAGCAAGGCTCTCATGAATGCTTTTATTGCTTTTGCTAGCTGTGAATAGATTCATTTTCTAAAGTAAGTCTCTTCACACCTTGCGGTCGTGACTTCTCTCACCTCATTAAATCATCGGCTGTAAATACAACCAAAAAGTCCTTGCTACCTGGGTGGACTGCCAAATGGCCGTGGCCTGCCCTGTGATTATAGGGACCTCTTCAGATCCCAGGGTTGGGTGTTTGTTCTTGTTGTGTTTCTCTTTTTGCCTTTCATTTGGAATGTTGTTCAAGACTCAGAGGCTATGCTGTTTTTAGGCTTTGTTCCACTGTGCTTCCAAGGGCTGCCATGGGTCTCTCCCAGGCATCCAGTGAGTCCCCAGGGATGTCTTTCTTTCTCTGTGTTGGTTATTGATGAATGAGAGGCCAGGAGCTGCAGCAGGCTTCCACATGGCCTTCTGAGGCTGTGGTGATAGCACCCCCAGCAGAGCCTCCCCTGAAAGCCCTGGGGGCTGACCCTACCAGAGGCTGACTTCCTGGCAGGTTTGCTTTAGGAGAGGCTCCTCGGGAAGCGGGCAGGCTCAAGCCCCTTTCTCATGAGTTGCCTAAATAAAGAGGATTTCCCAGGAGCCCTTCCATGTAGCTCCCTCCTGGGAGAGCTGCCTCCTTGTCCTCCTCTGTGTCTCCCAGAGGGCCTGGGGCTTTCATACCCTCCATGCTGCTTCTTCCACACTCTAGTGCTCAGGGTGAGAATCCTCCCTGGGTATGTGTTTTAGACAAACAGGTCTCAGGTTCTCGCCTGGCAGTAACTCTGCCACTGCCCTCTGCTCTGTGTGGTGGGCATGGGAGGGAGCGGCCTGACTGTCCAGCTGACCTGAGAGGTGGAGCCTTTTGAACAGCCCCTCTGACATCACCGTTTCCTGCCCTCTGTGCTTGTTGATGCAGAACTTGTCTTCCCGGCGAGGCTGTTTTACTTCTGCGGTGGTTTTATTCTGTGAGGGTTGAGCCATGTGGCTCCTTCTAGTCTCGTTGTTCAGGCATTTGATTCCCATCTGCTTTCTCTCACCCAAGAATTCCTAACACTTTCTGGTCTGCTGAGAGTACTAGTTGTTTTGCGGGAGTGGCGTTGCTTGTTTGTTAAAAATATCTTTTCTATCAAACCTTTAGCATGGCAGACAAAAATATGACCAAAAAAGGGCCCAGCCCAACAGGTACTGCTTGTGAGTTTTGGACGGGTCTCTGTTCAAATCTCCACCAGTCTTGACATAGTTAAACTGAGTAACTTCAGCTGGTCTAAGATGGTAATGTGTTCTTCACAACTGGCTAAGTAATCTATAAGCCTAAGAAAAATATACTTTTAAAAAATCATTTAAAGAGATTCGGAGTAAGAGGTGAGGCTCATCATTTTCACCCTATCTCCTCTCTCTAGTAATAATTAGCTATTATGGCTAGGTGTGGTGGTTCATGCCTGTAATCCCAGCACTTTGGGAGGCCAAGGTGGGAGGATGGCTTGAGTCCAGGAATTCGAGACCAACCTGGGAAACATGGCGAGACCTTGTCTCCACAAAACAATTAAAAAATTATCTGGACATGATATTGCACACCTGTAGTCTCAGCTACCCAGGGGCAGGAGGGGCGGGAGGATCACCTGATCCCAGGAGGTCAAGGTTGCCATGAGCCATGACGGTACCACTGCACTCCAACCTGGGTGACAGTGAGACCCTGACTCATGTAATAATAAATAATAATTAGCTATTTGCCATGACACAGTTGTGTCCTTTATCAAGAGTGAGTTATGCCATGGATTCCTTGCATTTCTTAACCTTAGAGGGAAGGATAACAGCATAAATCCACATTGCCCTCAGGTCACAAAACAGGAACTGATCCTAGTACTACCGCCATCTTCCTTGAGCAGACCCTGAGTTCAGCACGAGTTGTGAGAACGTGTGTTCATTCATCCCATGAGCCATATTCAACACCCAACCTGATAAGAATGCCATCATGCATTGGTGTTGAATTTTCAATGCATACAAGACTTCATGTACTAAAGGGGACCCAAAAACACTGGAGCTTATTTATTTTTTTAAAAATGTATTTTTATTCTATGTTTAAGCTCTAGTCATCTTCAAAGTACTCTCTGTTTGATGCAATACACCTATTGAGATACTTTTTCCATGGCCCAAAACAGTTTTTGAACTAATCAATTCTGATGCCTTTTAGAGCTTCTACCATTTTTTGTCTCACTTCTTCCACATTGGCAAAACGTTTCCCTTTGCAGACTTTTTTCATCGGGAAAATAAAAAAGTACCTGGGGCAAGATCAGGTGAAAAGGGAGGGTGGGGCTCAGTGCTAAACACTCAGCATGGTGTGGGCAGGTACGCTTGTAAATCACTCATCATGAAATGATAAACGCGTTGAAAAAATCTCCAAAAAAAAAAAAAAAATAGCCAGGTTCGGTGGCTCAGCCTGTAATCCTGCACTTGGGGAGGCTGAGGTGAGTGGATTGCCTGAGCCCGCGGGTTCGAGACCCGCCTGGGCAACTTGGTGAGACCTCATCTCTACAATAAATCAAAAAATTAGCCGGGCATGGTAGCACATACCTGTAGTTCCAGCTACTTGGAAGGCTGAGGTGGAAGGATCCCCAGAGCCCAGCAGATCGAGGCTGCAGTGGCCGGAAGCGGCCATTGCACTCCAATCTGGGTGACAGAGTGAGACTCCAACTCAAAAAAAAAAAAAATAGCCAGGCACAGTGGCTCACACCTGTAATCCCAACACTTTGGGAGGCAGAGGCGATTGAACTGCCTGAGCCCAGGGGTTCGAGACCAGCCTGGGCAACTTGGTGAGAACTCATCTCTACAATACATCAAAAAAATTAGGGCATGATGGTACATGCCTGTGGTTCCAGCTACTTGGGAGGATGAGGCAGAAGGATAACCCAAGTCCAGCAGGTCGAGGCTGCAGTAGCTGTGAGCATGATACTGCACTCCAGCCTGCACTTCAGAGTGAGACTCTGACCCCCCAAAAAAAATCTCCAAAAAAAAAAAAAAATTCACTGAGTCAAATGCAGCCTCTTACAACAACGCTTGCTGGTACACTAATGCCGATGGGTTCCTAGAACACTTACCTAGGTGGGAAAGCCTGTATTATAAGAGGTCTGCCGATTATTTAAATAATAATTCTGATTATTTGGGAGGTTCCCCCTTGTAAATAACTCACTTTACTTTTACAACATTCCTGTGTATTATTCCCTCTTAAAGATGCCGAAACAAGGCACTGGACCAGTAGGGCAACTAGGAAATTCATGATTTAGATCTCGTTCAGTTTCTGCTTCCAATCTTCTCTTAAGAAGAACAGTTTAAGCCAGGCTCGGTGGCTCAGGCTATAATCCCGTGCTTTGGGAGGCTGGGGTGAGTGGATTTGCCTGAGCCCACGGGTTCTGGGCAACTTGGCTAGACCTCATCTCTACAATAAATCAAAAAATTAGCTGGGCGGGGTAGCGCGCACCTGTAGTTCCAGCTACTTGGAAGGCCGAGGCTGAAGGATTGCTGGAGCCCAGCAGGTGAAGGCTGCGGTGGCCGGGAGTGGCCACTGCACTCCAGTCTGGGTGACAGAGTGAAACTCCAACTCAAAAAAAAAAAAAAGAAGAACAGTTTAGAGCTATGGATATTTAAGTAAATAACATTCATCACAGTGTGTTGTAATGACTATAGCAGCAGGACCATATGTGATGGAAGCATAAAGATTGGAGATAAGAGAGATGACATCCAAGCTGAGCTTGAGGCAGAAAAGAATATCCTAGGCAAAAGTTCTGCAGGCATGCAGAAGTCCTGAAGACATGAAGGCATGAAGAAGCTTGGCATGCTTGAGGAATGAAGAGCACCTAGGATAGCTGGAACGGAGAATGTTGCTGTCAGAGAAGGTGTAGGGAGAAGGGAAAGAGATGAGTCAAGATTTGGTTTTCCAGAGTCACATGTGGTAACAGGGAACACTTCTAGATAGATTGAGCTGGTAGTAGTCATGGGTTATCTAGGAAGAGATGATCAGGAAGCCACTGGGGCTCAGGAAAGAGGGCTGTTTGGAGTTCAAGATTTAGCAGGGCATGTTAGCTCATGCCTGTAATCCTAGCACTTTCGGAGTCTGAGGCAGGAGAATTGCTTGAGCCCAGGAGTTCGAGACCAGTCTGGGCAACACAGTGAGACTTCATCTCTACAAAAAAATTTTAAAGCTAATTAGCCAGGCATTGTCATGTGTGCCCGTAGTCCCAGATATTCGGCAGGCTGAGGTAGAAGGATCACCTGAGCCCAGGGGGTCGAGGCTATGGTGAGCCATAATCGTGCCACTGCAATGCAGTCTGGGCAACAGAGTGAGACTCTGACTCAGAAAAAAAAAAGACAAGAAAAGAAAAAAATATTTAGGTCTCATTATTGTCTAGATCAGGGATGTCCAACCTTTTGACTTTCCTGGGCCACATGGAGTACAGAGGAATTGTCTTGGGCTGCACATAAATTATATAATATAGTTAGTGTATATAATAATAAAACTTCCTTTTAAAATATTTTTATTATAAAGTTTAGAAAATGAGAATGATATAAAACTAGTGGGAAATTGGCCTTGTTTTTGTAAAACTAATCTATCAGTGTCTAGTTTGATGGAAGTGTTCGCCATTCTTAGTGTGTTCTCAAGGTGCTCATCAGAAATGTTGTTCAAATGTTGCTCTTTGTGTCATAATTGAAAACAGCTGCTCACAAATGTATGTGCTGCCAAACAGTGATGTCATGAATAAGGCGTGATTGTGAACTTCAAAAATGGAACTGTGCATGAGGTCACAAAGAAAATAAACGCTAAAAAACACATGATGTTAAAAGCTTTTGTGGGACCGCATTACTAGCTGTTCTAGGCTGCATGTGACCCATGGGCCATGGGTTGGACATGCCTGATCTAGATGGAAATTGGGGATTTTTCCCAGGGAGAAAATGTAAAACAAAGCCTGGGCAGTTGAGCACAATGCAAGAGTTGGACAAACCAGAAAACGCTGAGAAGAAATGTTCACTAAAGCAGGAAGAAAGCCAGACAAAGGAGCATGTCAGGGAGGAGAGAGCTTTAGGCAGTGTGCAGTGGTGAAGAGCAGTGGGCAAATTGAGTATGTTTCAAAAACAGCTTGAATTGTGGCATCTTTACTTCTCTTTCCCCACACTTTGGTGCAGGTCCTAAGACTAGCTGTCATGCCTCAAAGGTCAGCCTTAAAGCACTATGTCAAATTTTTAGTATATGGCATTGAAGGACTGACAGTTCTTTATCATTTTCCAAATCTTGGATGAAATATAATTATTTTTAATATATTGAAATGTGTAGATTATAAAGGCAGCATTCTTTTAAAAACCATTCTTTATGAGTTGATCGATACAGATTTCATGTTAATATTATACAAACACTCTACCTAAACTCATTGAGATCTGCTCCCAAAATTCCAACTTTGAATCTGTTAAGATTTTAGAGCGGAGCTCTAAGCCTTTCTTTTCCCGGCTGAGTTTTTCTCCTCCCACCATAGCAGCCCACCCCACGGAGGTGAGAATGAGACCTAGGAGCTGTTTTCTCTTTTAGCAAAGCTTCTAGGAGGGTTCCATGCTATTTGTAGCTGATGTCAAGTAGCAAGAACAGCAGGACTGCTCCTTGTGCTGAAGAGCCATAATCCTATTATGCCTACCTTGAGACTTTCACATTAGCTCCCTCTATAGTAGTAGATGAACAAAGGTGACTGGATTGACTTTTAAATCCCCAAGGGTCCCAGTTTCAAAATCCCCATGTCAAAGTCAAGTAGTAGATTAGGCCTCTTGCTGAGAAGACCTGGCTCCTTTGGATCCCCTGTGGCCACAGCTTTTCTTCAGTGTCTATGGGTCCCATACTTTCTGGGTTCTACCACTAAGCACTAGATTGCTGTGCATCTGTGTGCCTCAGTGATGATCCTTGGTAGGAGGTGGACCTGGCTGGCATCTCCCGGGTCATGGATTTAGCATCTGTCTTTGTACAGTCGGGATTAAGAATATATCCCCTGTTGATTCTATAAGAGACGGTTATCATATTTTTTTGTGCATGTTAAAGTCGTCCTTGTGAAGGTAATGTCCAAGGTATGAAGAGTTTTCTTCTGCCATCTAGATCTGCTACCTTCTCTGTATTATAATTTGGTCACACAATTACTTAATGCAGTTAACTGTTTTAGAATATTTGCAATTCTGCTTTGATTACTCAGAGTACTTATCTAATAATTGAGTAAGTTTCAGATATAATTTGCTAGGCCAAATTTTATGCTTTATTTGTTGGTGTGTTTGACTACTTATGCAAGGGTTTGAGTTTGAATATCACTTTGCTGTATTTTTTTTTTTACTTACACAAATAAATGTAGATATGTAGATACTGTCATGTTTGCTACTTTTGTTTGCTCTTACCATATCTTTCTCAGGAAGGTATTGCCCCAGTTTCCAGATGAAACTTAGACTTTGATGTCACACAACTGATGAGTGGCAGCACTAATTTTGAAGCTGATCTTCAGACTCTAAATTCAGTGGTCTGCTCAGTGCACCAACACTCCTCAAATTTATTTGACCAAGGAATGCTTTATAAATGATAATTTAATGATGGTACACCGTCAGTAGCTCATTAAGGCTTTAATATTTAATATATAGCAATACTGAATAATGCCATAAAGTATTGAAATTATAGGACAAAATGTAAAAAATAAACTGTTGATTAGGGATTAGGCTATGTTCAGAATTGCAGCAATTAGCTGAGAGTAAGTGCTGCCTATCCATCAATGGATAGCTTGTCTCTCAGTTGACTTTCTATCACTCAGAATTAATAACCCATTAGTTTGTTTTTAAGTTTCAAAAATATATCAGTTAGGATTTTTTAACTTCAGAGAGCAACAAAAAATTCAAATTACTGACCAGTTATATCTCTTACCATTAACACGATTAAACACTATTAATGATTCCAAAATAATCTTAGATATGAAAAGTGATTAGGAAATATAAGAAGGGGATTGGCAGTAGCCAGAAACTGCCAGAGGAGGGGGGGGTACATGACATTAATAAGGATACCTGATCTCAAACCGTGCAATGTGGGGACCAATGGGAGGCCCAAACTTTACCTGTACAATGGCTACCTGTATACCTAATCCTGAATTGTACCTCACATTTTTAAAATAAAATAAATGTGAAAAAAGAAAAGTGATTAGGAAGTTTTCCAGTGCCAAAAATGTCCATCACAACCCCGTGCCCCATCCCTTAAAGGCATATGAATGGATACTAGTGTTATAATAAATTTAAGAATAAAAAAAGCTTGCATAAACTGATTAACATCTGAATAGGGTGGTCCATGGAACAGAGTTTTGGAGATGTGGGCATGTATCTATCTCTCTTCTTTCCCTCTCTTGCTAATCCCAGAGGCTACTGTCTGCCTTGTTCTCTTCTAATGCCCTTATCCACTCAGGGCTAGATAAGAAAGCCTTGAGTCTATATATATCCTATATGCGAGACCTCTGGAGAAAGTATCTCCCATAATGCAAAATAACAGCGGCAGCAGCATTGTTATTTTGCTAGACTGAGGTATCACGCGTGATCCCAAGGAACTTGGGTCAGTTCTCAAGTTGATTCAATCATTTGTTCCGGTGATGATAAAAGACAAGTTTTGTCACTATGGATTAAGGTGGTAATAAAAAAAAAAAAAAAAAAAGCAATGCTTTAGGACAGTCCTCCAGAGAGTGAGAAGTAAGTTAGCTGACTACAGTATGTATGGAGAGGCTCTTTCCTCTGAGATCAGAAGGGAAGGGATTCGGTACTTGGAATTTCCCCCACATCCTTCCATCAAGGAACATATTCATTTCAAAAAACCTGTTAGGGATTGCAGTGGCACAGTTCCTCCTTCTGCCAATATGTTTTCATGCAGAAGAAATCCTTTATTATGTTACTGACCCTGAACCCATGTTCATCTTTTAAGCTTTAGTGATGACCTTTTTTCCTTATTTCCTTGTTACTTTTTCTCTTTGTAGACCTGGCCAGAGAACTGTGGATGACCTAGAGATTATCTATGAAGAGCTCCTTCATATTAAAGCCTTATCTCACCTTTCTACCACAGTAAGTTGGGGGACTTTGAATGAAATGCATTGTTGGGACTGGAGGGGAGAGTATTATGGTATGGCGAGGGTGGAGACAGGAATGCCTGTGCCTCCTCCCAAATCACCTCTGCTCTTTCTTATGAGATGCTAAGGAAGTTATACCCAAGAACAATCACCAAAAGGGAATCAAGCATGATCATGTTATTAGTAGTTGCCCTAAACCCCAAAGTAGTCTTTTGTGAATAAGATTGAAACACATGCTTTATCCTACTAAACATGAATTTTGAACCTGAATGCTTAACAAGAGAGCCAGGCTTTGGGAGGGGCCCTGAATTCCTGCCATGACATATGGAGCCTGAGGAGGGAAGGAAAGAAATCTAGATGCCCTGTCCTGGCTCAAGGGACCAACTCCACCAAGGTTTGCTGCCCTATTGCAAAAGGAAACAGAAAGTTCAAGAAAACATCAGTTCAGATATATTAGGGCACAATAGCACTAGAACTCAAAAAAAATGACCCAGTGGCTATATCTGATGCTGAACTTTTGGCCTCTGAATAGGGATACCTTCTCCTATAGGACTATGATTTCTAGGCAACACACATCTCCTATATACTAAATCAAGACGGAGGTGGTTTTGATTTCCACAGATTATAAATGGAGTCCCCTAAGCAATCTACATGCTAATGGGTCTTTCATTCCCAGCTCACTAAAAGTGATGTTCTGCTAACTCACAGTGACAGCCCCAACTGTTCTCTGCTATGGGGAGTAAAGTCCAGGTCTCTGCTGAGAGCAGCATGGCATTTGCCATAGCCCCAAGCGGGAAGGCTCCAAGCCCCCTCTCTCCTTCAACCCAGATGGGGCTCCTTCGCATTCCTCCCACCCCCTGTACTACTAGGGGTCTGGAAGCTTGCTCACCTGCACTGGCTATCCAGGGGAGTGGTCCAGTTCAGCTTTCTCTCCTACCTACCACTGTCCTTGTCATCCTCACTCTCTGCTTGGTGGAGTGACTGGTCTAGTGCCTGAGAGCCTCACCCAGGGAGCCCTGCATATATCAGAGCAAGCAGCTGAGATTAAAAGCTCATGCTATGTAGGGAAGTAAGAGAAGACCCCTTTTACTGTATCCCTTTCAGGGACCCAGCCTGTCCTTGATCTGACTTCCCAGTCTTGGTAGAATTGAGAGGATTGTGGGTAGTCTCGTCTTATACCTCAAACTCCAGGTACCCAGGCACTGTGGAAAATTCTCAGGTCACCTGGTTCTTAGGGAGATATAGCCACCATTTGGGGCTATAATTTGAACTTTTTAAAAAATTGGAATCTTAGTTACCTTGGAATAATTTGGAATTTTAGCTAAGAGTATAAATTCATTCATTCATTTAGGTGTTACTGTTCAATTTTAAAACATTGAATTTTCCAACATGTTGGCAGTGATGCATTACATGTGATGCAGGGAAAAGCCACTGATCGCAACAGAATCATATGATGTTGCAGATGGCCTCACCTTCTTGCTCAAGGAAAAAGATTGGTAGACAAGTTGGCTAGTTAAATGCATGTGGAACTAAGTTTTAAATAGTCTCTAAGGAGATTATCTATGAGTTAGCTATAAGCTATTCTATAAAAGTAACTTCTGTCTGAGCTTTAAAACCTAGCTGCAGCCTGGGCATGGCGACTCACGCCTATAATCCCAGCACTTTGGAAGACCAAGGCAGGAGGATCACTTGAGGCCAGGAGTTCAAGACCAACCTGGGAAATATAGTGAGACCCCATCTCTACAAAACAAGCAAGCAAGCAAACAAACAAACAAAAACCTAGCAGTAAATCTAATGAAAGTGTTTCTGGCTGAGAAGGCAGCAAGTGAGGTGAGAGCTGACCACGTGGGAAGCTAGGGGACAGTTAACGCTGTGCTCCAGAAAGAGTACAAGCCTCTTCGCTCCACCACCAGACCTGGCTTTTACACACGCCTTCTCTGTTTCTCCTAGGTAAAACGGGAGCTAGCAGGCGTTCTCATTTTTGAGTCTCATGCCAAAGGAGGAACCGTGTGTAAGTAAAAACTGAACTGGACTCTTGCGCCTGGCAAGCATCCCTGTGACCCCCATGACCGCTGTAACCCCATGCCACAGGAAGCCAGGCTGCAAGTGCTCTGCCTCTTGGCCCTGGGTCTGACTTGGCAGAGTGTCCTGTGGCACACTTGTTTTTTCTAGACCTGTGATTATTTCCAGCACATGTCAGTTATTCTGAAGTATGATGGTTTTCTAGCACCAGCATGTGCAACAGGTGCCAACCTGACTACCCTGCTGCCTACCCTACCCTATCCTACTGGCTCATGGTGGTGTTTAAAGACAATATGATGAAGTCGCTGCTCTACAGGCTAGGCCTGAGGCAGTACCTTTCCCGGTGACCTCACTGGAAAGGAACAAATCTATCTTTGAGACTGCTGGTTAGAATGATATTGAAACAATCCTGTGTTCTTTTTCTTCTCTTACTTCCAGGATCCAAGCCTGGGAGACTTTCTCTGCCTCAAATACGTATGCAGTATTAATATATAGTATATCTCTAAAATCCAAGTTCTATTAGTTCTGTGATCATATTTGGAAGCAAAAAAACTTTGATATGAACATATGTGAACAATATTATGTAAAATGGCATTTCTTACTAGTCTTACAAAAACCTTGCTTGAAAAGCAGGGTCTGTGTTCTCCTAAGGTCAGGACATGCCTCCTTCTCTAATCTCTCTGGCAAGTTCTCAGAAGTTCTGTAGTAAGAAAGCTGTTCACTGGGCCAGACGCAGCGGCTCACACCTGTAATCCACACTTTGGGAGGCAGGGGTGAGAGAATCACCTGAGCCCATGGGTTCAAGACCAGCCTGGGCAACTTGACGAGACCTCTTCTCTACAATAAATTAAAAAATCAGCTGGGTGTGGTGGTACGCGCCTGTAATTCCAGCTACTTGGGAGACTGAGGCGGAAGGATCACCTAAGCCCAGCAGGTTGAGGTTGCGGTGTCCATGAGTGTGCCACTGCACTCCAGCCAGGGCGACAGAGTGAGACTTTGACTCAAAAAAGAAAGAAAAAAGAAAACTGTTCACTATATTTAAACAGACATTTCCTAACCCTAGTGACACCTAGAACACTTTTTTTCATAGATACCTGTTAACTTTTCAAGAAATAAGAGTTCAGAAAATCTTGCTCTTTCTTCAGACTAAGTTAGGTTAGTCAAATAAGCAGGAAGTATGAATTGTAAAAGCAAAACAGTTTTTTCTTCTGGCCATCAAAGGTGGTATTTCTGACATTGATATCAATTTTAGCAAAATGTTATTTCTTTACATTTTAAAGGTTCTCTTTCTTTTTTTTATATTTATCGTTGTCAATGACGTGTTCCTTTTTCTTTTATTCTTTGCATTTAAACTTACTGTTTTCATTTTGTTTTAGTTTAAATATTTCAAACAAAAATAGAGAATATTATGAATGCTTTCTTAATCTTTATCAAAGATTGTGCCATATTTTTTCATATTTTCTAGAGAATAAAATTGTACTGTTACAGTTGAAGATCTTTAGTCTGTTCTTCTCATTTACCTCATTCTTCTCTTTCCCTCTCCCAGTAACTCCTACCATGAATGTAGTTATATTGTTTCAACCCATTTTTTAAAGAATACTGTCAGTCCTCCATATCCGTGGGTTCCACATTCATGGATTCAACCAACTAAGGATCATAAATAGTCCTCAAAAAAAGAATATTTTATTGTGTCTGTATCAGACATATACAGACTTTTTTCTCTTGTCATTATTCCCTAAATAATATGGTATAACAACTATTTACAACACATTTACATTCCTTTGGGTAATCTAGAAATAATTTAAAGTATACAGGAGGATGTGTGTAGGTTATATGCAAATACTATGTCATTTCATATCAGAGACTTGAGCATTCCTAGATTTTGGTATCCATGGGTGGTCCTGGAGCCAATTCCCCATGGATACCAAGGAATCATTGAATGTAGGGGTGTATCAATTAACAATTTATTGTGTTGATTTGATGTTTTTAAGCTTCACATTACAGGTCAGACTACTTTTTAAAACTATTTTTCCCTGGCATGAGTTTTGATGAATTGTGGGGAAAATGTGTATGACTTTAAAAAATGGATTGCTGGCAAACTGATATCTCATAAAAACCTATCTTTTAGGGCATAGCTAGGAGTGCAGTGTTTTTTCTCTCTTTCATGTTCTGTAGAAAAGGAAATAATGTGCCACTTGAATAAGTCAGGATTTGCCAGTGATTTTTTTTCATATTCTCTGTATGTGTAATTCTGGGGACTTAAAATGATGATTTGATAAGCTGTAATTTATATTGATGTGCTTCTATTCTTATCATAAATCTTTTCATCTTTTTGTGTCTAGTGTTTAACCAGGGGGAAGAAGGTACCTCCTGGTATATTATTCTAAAAGGATCCGTGAATGTAGTCATTTATGGCAAGGTATATATATCTTTTTCTTTTTGAAAGTTTATTACGCTCCATTTACTAGTTGGTGGCTCTAAGTATTAGCGATGTAGTACTTCAGTTAAACTTGCAACAACATTGTTACTGGATGCAGAAAAGACATTATTGTATTTTTAATCATAAATTATCTCAATTATCATACCCAAAGTAGTACTGCACTTTCTGGGCTTGTCACCTTATGGATGATCGTGTATACAGTGAAGCTAGGCCAAAGGCCATATTATTTAATGAAAGAAAGATGAAACATTATAATTTAAGTATGTGATCCCCCTCTGGCATCCTCAGGTACGTGAATCATAAAAGCAAAACAAATTTTTTACTTTCGGCCATCAAAAGTAATATTTCTGGCATTGATAATGATTTTAGTAAGGATGTTCTTTCTTTAAATTTTTTGGTGAGACCTTGTATCTAAAATAAAAGAAAACAAAATTAACTGGGCATGGTAGCACATGCCTGTATTTCCAGCTGCTTGAAAGGCTGAGGCGGAAAGATCACCTGAGCCCAGCAGGTCGAGGCTGCGGTGGCTGTGAACATGCCACTACACTCCAGCCCGAGTGTCAGAGTGAGACTCTGAATCCCAGAAAAAAAAATTGTTAAAGGTTCTCTTTAATATTTTTATCTTTATGGCTGTCATTTGTATAGAAAGTATTTGGGGGGAGTGGTCTTGTGGCAACAGGCGGGTGGGTGTTTGCTCCATCTTGGAGGTTATCTTCCTCTGCATACTCTGCTCTTTCCAGGGTGTGGTCTGCACATTGCATGAGGGAGATGACTTTGGCAAGTTGGCCCTAGTAAATGATGCCCCGCGAGCTGCCTCTATCGTCTTGCGAGAAGATAATTGCCACTTCTTAAGAGTAGACAAAGAGGATTTCAACCGGATCCTGAGGGTGAGTCCAAAGCAAAGTATGGCTAAAAGGCAGCCATGTTTTCTTTTGCCAAATAAGCAAAGATTTTGGCATAATGTTCTTTGAGCAGTCCTATGATGAATGAGCACTCTGGAACAAAGGACCTGGGTTATAAATCCAGTATGTTCAATGTACTGGCATGCTTCTGAGATTTAAAAGTGATATTCCAGTAAGCCTGCAAATGCAGGATGCTATGCTAGACCAAACCCCTCTGCACACGTCTGCACTTATCTGTGGGAATTGACGATATGTAGGGATTTCCTTGGCAAAATGTCACAGTCTGAGAAGTTTCTCTCTGACATCCTGGGCATCCCTCTTCGTGTCCTTCCCCATCCCACTCTCCAACGCAATGGCAGCCCCCCTGTCTGTGTCTTTCTCTATGCTAGACCTTCCTGGTCTCCACCTTCTGTCTCTCCCCGAATCTGAATCTTTCTCATATCACCACACGCTCCCTTGATTTATTGAGCAATTACATTTTAGTGGGAATTAAAGTCTATCATGGTTACTCCAACTGAGAGCATTTAAAAAAAAAAAAAGCTTATTCTATGTTTTAAAAAGCAACAACAAAACAAAACAAATAATACTATACCACTTTACAGGAAGCCTTATAACAGAGCAAGCCCAGTTTCCCACTCCTGTCCATTATAATATTGCTGTTAATCATTTAACCAACTGAGAATTTTATTTTTTTATTTTTAAAAAGCTTGCTCTGTATTTAAAAAAGCAACAACAAAGCAAAACAAAATAACACTATACCACTTTACAGGTAGAATAGGTGCCCGATAACAGAGTAAACCCAGTTTCCCCATCCTGTCCATTATAATATTGCTGTTATTCATTTAGCCAACTGAGCATTTTCATTTTCAAGTGCTTCATCTCAAATTGCTCAAACTAAAGGAATTTCAGACATTGGCAAGGAAGTGAAGAATAATCAGGGTGGTAGAGGGAGCCGTGCACTTAAAAACTGACTGTGTAGTGAGCCTACTCTAAGCTTCTCACGGTGTCTGGGAGAATGGGTGATGTTTAGAAATGCTTCCTGGTCTCTCTCTATGATGCAGTCCCTGGTCCCTGGCAGAAATGACCCAGCTCTGTCTGGGAAGTGCCTGACTGTGGACTGCTAGGGATGATGACAATGTCCCAGCAGCCCTGGCCTCACAGGGGGCCTCTAGTCCTTTGCGCCCTAGCTTGAGTTCACGAGGGGGCTATTCTTTCTAGGGTGGCTCTGCCCCTTCTCTTCATGCTGACTTACAGAACAGGCTGCCTCCTCTCCTTGCAGCCTTAGCATCTCTCTGTGCCCCATCCTCAAGTCCTAAATGCTACTTTTGTACTGTCCGATATATTTCCATTCTTTAACACTGATTTACAATGTCATCCCTGCGTCCTGATAAATGGACATCTATCCCTACATGATCATAAGCATTTGCCATTGGTGGCAAAATTTCTGACAATTTAGTTTGTCTTAGGGATGCATTGTCTTAATGCAAAGAAAATTAAATTAAAATTTAGACCATTGAATGATGTTCAAAAAAAAATACCACGTAGAATTCTTATCTGATCTCTTTTCAAATGGGGGCCAAATGTTGAGGAAAGGCACATTAAAAATGTGTAACTAATTATTTTAAATATTGAAGTTAGTAAATTGTGCTACCTCTTTGAAGTTTACGCACTGGACTTTACACTCAGCCAAAAAAATTATTTGAAAGAACCATATTAGGGCCATCATCATTGATATAATTTATAAAATCAGAAGAACTGAAAGGGGTTTTTAGTATATTTTAAACGGATATTTTCTTTAAATATTATGATTCAAGAAAAGAGTTTTCCTACTCCTGGGAAACTCAGAAGAAAAAAGAACTTTGCTAATGCTGAGTGCTAGTTACCACATATTTCTATAAAGAATAAATGCCTTAATAAAGAATGATATAATCAACATTGGAGACTCAAAAGGGGAAGGGGGCAAGGGGTAGAGAGACAAAAACTTACCTATTAAGGTACAGTGTACACAGGTCGAGGTGGTGGGTATACTTAAAGATCAGACTTTTGCACCACTATATATTGCAGTCATGTAACCAAAAACTATTTGTCCCCTAAAGCAATTGAAATAAAATAATAAAATTAATTTTTGTAAATGCCTTTGCTCCCCTGCCTTCCCACACTGCAGTCCTCTCCCACACATCTCTCTCCTCTGCTGTTTTCTGAAGCTGGAGTAAAAGCAGAGTTTTTAAAACACATCCCTCAAACCTCATCCATTCCTCTCTCTGACCGTTCCAGCCCTTGACTTTGAAAATGACTTAATTTGTAGACGCAACAATTAGCATCACAAGCGCCAAATGAGTTTCTGAAGCATTTGAAATTTTTGTCATTGTCTGACTAAACGGCGGCATCTGTATGTGGTGTAATTTGTATTTGCAGGACGTTGAGGCGAATACAGTCAGACTTAAAGAACATGACCAAGATGTCTTGGTGCTGGAGAAGGTCCCAGCGGGGAACAGAGCTTCCAATCAAGGAAACTCACAGCCTCAGCAAAAGTATGTTTGCATCCAACACTGTAATTGCCAGACTATGATTAACCTTTTCACATGGTATCATCATCTCTACAATAGCATGTTCTCCTTTTTTGTGGAAGACGGCAGTGTGTGTGACTTTTTTCCTCTCTATTGACTAATCACACATCTTGTGGAGTATAATGTATCCATTTCTGGCACTGCATTGAGCTTGGTGCTGCCTAGAGTAATTCTGGAGAGAATATTCCTTTACTCTAACAACCACTCTCCGTACAGTGTTCAACTGTAATAGCTGAGGAACAGGAGGCGAGCAAGGGAACAATGGGACTGGGAATGCCAGGCAGCTCAAAGGATACGCAGGCCCCTGGGTGATGAGAACCTTTGATATTTGAATTTCGAACGAAGGATTTCTCATGAAGTGTTTTCATCTTGTTATCAGAATGAGCGTCTTTGATGGAAACCCAGATTTCAAATATAAAGCAGTCTGTTGATTGCAGCCCAGAAGCATCCATTTGGCCTCATTCATCCTTATTTCTGCTGATATAAAAGGGGCATTTGCTTCACGTTTTTCAGTACTCCTGTTTAACTTGAGCCTTTTTCAGTGTATCTGTGTTCAGCTCTTGCTACAACTCCCTGCATAAGACTTTTTCATCAAATGTCCCAGTATTTCAGTGGTAAGGCAAAAGGACGGTAAATGTGGCTCTAAGAAATCATGGAAAATTGTAGAATCTAGTTTTTCAAATGGAGATTAATTTTCAGTCTCAGTGTAGTGCAAACACCAATTCTGTAGCTAAAGCAATGTCACTGGGTAGTGTCTTGAAAAGAAATGCATCGCAAGTAATTTTCCTTTGTTTGCCAAATAAGAGGGCTGTTCCCTTTATCAGGACATTCACCATAGTTGATGGTTTTTTTATTGTTTAACCTAAAACCTAAGGAGACTCAGATATTTTCTTCTGTATGAATCAACATATTTGCAAAGCAAGGAGGAAGAAAGAAATATGATATTATGAAATAGTCTTATTTTGCAGATTTTATCGAATCCTTATTCTGTGGTAACCCCTTTTATTTTGTGGTTTTTTTGGGGGGGGGTTGTTTGTTTTTGAGTTGGAGTCTCACTCTGTTTCCCAGGCTAGAGTGCAGTGGTATGCTCGCAGCCACCACAACCTCGACCTGCTGGGCTTAAGTGATCCTTCTGCCTCAGCCTTCCAAGTAGCTAGAACTCAACCTTCCAAGTAGCCACCGTGCCTGACTAATTTTTTTATTTATTGTAGAGACGAGATCTCGCCAAGTTGCCAAGGCTGATCTCGAACCCCTGGGCTCAGGCAGTCTTCTCGCCTCCACTTCCCAAAGTGCTGGAATTACAGGCATGAACCACTGCACCCAGCAATGATGACCCTCTTTAAACTCAAAAAGTATAATTTCTGAGGAAAGGCCCCAGAGCTTCCTAAATTTTAAGCCCCTCCATAGACGTGGTTGATACCATGTTATCAAAGTCGTCTAGAACATTAGGTCAAAATTCATTACATGGGGGGACCCCTTTCAACTCTGGTCTCCCTTGAGAGAGGGCGACATGAAAAGGACCCCTGAGAGCAGCTTTTCATTCTTCACAGAAATGATTTTGTGCATTCATTTTGCACTCACTAATATTTCTTAAATGGCTTACTATTTGCATGTACATGTTTTTGATTTATATAAGGAACCTAGATGGGACTGCAGGACACAAATAAAGAGACATATAAGGGAAAACCAGACACAGGGTTAAAATAAATTTAATACACATGGTTTCTCCTTTTCTATCCCCTTTGGTTTGATTTCATAAGAAACCTATTTTTGGAGAACACCCTGAATGGAGGACATTGTAACAAGCAAATGCTTTTGATCATTCCCCAGTGATATAAAGAAGTGAAGCAATGCAACCCCCTAGGGGACCTCTTGATGAAATGTTTCCAGGTTAAGGAGAAATCTCAAGACTTGCTTGTTCAGTTAACATAATTTTCCTAAGACATCTGAAGCATTATTAAAGAATGAAGATTAACCACCATAAAATGGTCTAGTTAAATTTAAAGGCTCCAAAGAAAATCATTGGGATTTAGCCCAAACCTCCACATTAAAAAAATGTTGTCCTTGTCATTCTTCTCAATAGGCTAGAAAGACAACTGTTCAAAACACTTGGGCAAGATCATCTTCAAGAAGAGACAGTAGCAAAAGAGAAATAAATAATAAATACATTTTGATGAAAGTTTTGTAGTTTTATAAGTAAAATGTTTTTTATTTTTGTCTGGGTCACCCTCTGTCACCCAGGCTGGAGTGCAGTGGCACAATCGTGACTTGCCAGAGCCTCAACCTCCTGGGTTCAGGCAATTCTTCTGCCTCAGCAGTGCCACCACATCCGGCTAATTTTTTTTAAATTTTTTTGTAGAGACAAGATCTTACTGTGTTGCCCAGGCTGGTCTTGAAATCCTGGGCTCAAACAGTCCTCCTGCCCTGGCCTCCCAAAGTGCTGCACTCAGCCAAAAGGTGGTTTTTAATGCAGTCCTTTTGATGTTAGCCCTTTGCAAATATATTGGGGAGTTTGCAGTATTTAAAATAGAATGTTGAGAATGTAGGTTTTATACACTGTATTTTGCTATGGAAATCTGGGGAGTGGACAAAGCATAGGTCTGAAAGTTGGTGGAGTCTGAAAGTTTGCGAGATGAAGGTAAGAAAATTGCCTGAGCCCAGGGGTTTGAGACCAGCCTGAGCAACATGGCAAGACCTCATCTCTACAATAAATCAAGAAATTAGCTGAGCGTGGTGGCACGCACCTATAGTTCCCGCTACTTGGAAGACTGAAGTGGAAGGATCACCTGAGCCCCACAGGTCGAGGCTGTGGTGGCCATGAGCATGCCACTGCACTTCAGCCTGGGTGACAGAGTGAGACTCGAACTCAAAAAAAAAAAAAAGGGTCACCATGTTGGTGTTGCTAATAATGTGATTTTTCTAATTCACTTTCTCCCTGAGAAACCCAGAATAGTTTATGTATACATTTTAAACTTTCAAAACTCTGATTTTAAGCCTCTTAGCTCTGAGTGTGACATTACAATGTCAATATAAGACAAAATTTCACATGATAGATAAGTTATTTGGTGCCCTCAAATATCTACTTTTTCAGATGTGTGGGTATAGTAAGAAAGAATCTAAAATGAATGTTCTTGATTTAGTAACTGTGTTGTTTTTTAAAGTTTTTTTTTTATTGTTTTCTCATTGCTCGACTCCATCCTGTTTACAAAAGGAGAGTTTCTTTCAGGTTCCCCTTCCCCTATCCTTTTCTGTTCTAGGTGCAGATAGAAGTATCCTCATTTGCAGACTTCGTGTTGGGAAAAGATCTTTTGTCACAGGTTTAAAACCTTATCGCTTATATAATATGATCAATTGGAGTTCACTCTAAACTTGGACTAGAGTAGCTCTTTCATGCAATAAACTAAAAAGAGCTATGCTGTCTGGTCCTCGAGTGAACTTGACCTTGAACAGAGGTCAAGCAGTAGGTACCTGGTAGTGGCCAGTCTAAAACAAAACCACCATGTGATGTTTCAGCCAAAACCAGAGCCCCAAGATCCCAGAGGGCTGTGTCTGGCTAGAAGCTCCTGACCCTCTCTCTTCAGAGTTCCAGGCACTACCAGGAATACCAACACCTAAGAGCTCTTGTTGGAGATTAGAACAGAGGCTGGCGTTAGGGCAGCCACAGCAGCTGGACCACTAGAGGGAGTCCTTGGCAGTGAAAAAAAGATCCCATGGTGTCTCCCACTGGCCAGGTAGGCAGAGCTTAGAGAAGTCCCCGTCTCTCTAATGAGGTGGTAGGAAATCTGGATTGCCATCTGAATCTACATTCTTTTGACCAGTCGTAATACCCTAGCTAAGGGATGTCCAAACAGAAATACCAGAACTTGCAGCCAGCTTTCTATGAGAATTATAAGGGATGACCCCCAAAATACAGAATTTATGTATAAAAAATTGTGTATTTATTTTTACATATTTAAACTTCAGTCATCTTCAAAGTACTTTGTTTGATGCAATACACCTATTGAGACACTTTTTCCACTGCTCAAAACAGTTTTTGAACTGTTTTGTGCTTCTGCCGCTTTTTTTGTTTTGTTTGTTTTGTTTTTTGAGTTGGAGTCTCACTCTGTCGCCCAGTCTGGAGCGCAGTGGCATGCTCACAGCCACCACAGCCTCGACCTGCTAGCCTCAGGTGATCCTTCCGCCTCAGCCTTCCAAGTAGCTGGAACTACAGGCGCGCGCTACCACGCCTGGCTCATGTTTTGATTTATTGTAGAGACGAGATCTTACCAAGTTGCCCAGGCTGGTCTCAAACCCCCAGACTCGGGCAATCCTTTCATCTCAGCCTCCCACCGTGCTGGGATTACAGGCTGAGCTACCATGCCTGTCCCCTTCTGCTGTTTATTTCACCTTTTCCACATCAGCAAAATGTTTCTCTTTGAGGACTTTTTTCGCCCAAAGAAATTTTTCAAAAGCCACTTGTCTCTGTGAGATCGGGTGAACAGGGAGGGTGAGGCACAGGGGTCATGCCATTTTGAGTCCAAAACTGCTGAACACTCAGCATGGTGTGGACAGGTGCGCTCGTAAATCACCCATCACAAAATGGTCAAACGTGTTGAAAGAATCTCAAAAAAAAAAAAAAAATTCACTGAAGCCGAACATAGCCTCTCACAACAACACTAGCTGGTAACACTGATGCTGATGGGTTCCTAGAGAATTTACCTAGCGGGGAAAGCCTGTACTACACGGGGCCCACTCTCCAAAAGACAATTCCAGTTTTGGGGGGTTCCCTCTCATCAACGTTTAACAGGGGCACACATTTCACAAACTAACTGATGTGTCAGTCATGTAGCTAGCAATAGAGTTTGCAACTTCCAAGCAACATCTACCCAATGCCATCAAAGTAGCAAACTAGCATTCCCGGTTTTCATGTAATGTAATATATTTATACTTTTTTTTTTTTTTTTTTTGAGTTGGAGTCTC
>NW_007252087.1:298014-331778 GCF_000164805.1 Carlito syrichta
CCGGCTAATTTTTTGATTTATTGTAGAGATGAGGTCTCGCCAAGTTGCCCAGGTGGGTCTCGAACCCGTGGGCTCAGGCAATCCACTCACCTTAGCCTATATTTATACTCTTATTCAAATAAAATTTGTTTTCAGAAACAAACAGAATTAAGAAGGAAGTTTTTAATGACATGGAAGATTTCCTGTTCAGAATAAGCTCCAGGTAGCTAGACCTGGTCTCCACCCAGAGCGTCTTGCTGTTCAGGTAGACAAATGCCATCAAACACATACTTGTTCTCTAAAACCAGACAGAGCTGGCTCGTGGCAGAGATCTCTCGTTTATGAACTCTGTAACCTTAGGCATGCCACTTCCCCTTGCTGGGCAGCTTCTCCATCTGCAGAATGAAGATAATATTTAACCAGTAGGAAGAAACATGACAACCTTACCAGTGCTCACCTAGTTGTCTGAGGCATGGTAAACATTCAACAGATGTTGAACACACTCTCTCTCTAACCCTGCTGCCTGATTCATGTGGCCAGATGCCACTCCTCTTCCAGCCCATCTGACTAGTGCTATCAAAGAATCATATATTCCAGGAATGACTGAATGAACTGAGCAATACTGTATTCTCCATGTATGTGTTGAAAGTCATTTATAGATATGTCCCTGCCTTTCCTCAAGCAATCATTGCCTATAAGAGGAAAAATGATTGTCTTCTACCATATTTATTTAGAAAAAGGGATTATACTTTTGAGATTAAAGTAGATTATTATTATTTTTTTCTATTCCCCCTCTCTCCTCCTCTAGGTTGCAAAACCAGGTTTCCTCAAAGATTTAACTCTAGCTTCCTTTTGGGCTTGTGTGTGCTCTCAAAGAACAGTTTTAGCTACTAGTCTTCTTCCAGGTAGATGGTACTTGCTACCTCATTCGGTAGCAGAGGTATACAGCTGGGCACAGTGGCTCACACCTGCAATCCCAGCACTTTGGGAGGTCGAGGCAGGCAGACTGCTTGAGCCCAGGGGTTTGAGACCAGCCTGAGCAACACAGTGAGGCCTCAACTCCAAAAAATCAAAAAATTGGGGCCTGACACAGTGTCTCAAGCCTGTAATCCCAGTACTTTGGGAGGCCGAGGTGAGAGGATTTTCTGAGCTCAGGGATTTGAGACCAGCCTGGGCAACTTGGTGAGACCTCATCTCTACAGTAAATAAAAAAATAAGCCAGGTATGATAGCGTGCGCCTATAGTTCCAGCTACTTGAAAGGCTGAGGCAGAAGGATCACCTGAGCCCAGCAGGTCAAGGCTATGGTAGCTGTGAGCGTACCACTGCACTCCAGCCTGGGTGACAGAGTGAGACTCCAACTCAAAAAAAAAATCAAAAAATTAGTCGTGCGTGGCCACGTATGCCTGTAGTCCCAGCTATTCAGGAGACTGAGGCAGAAAGATCACCTGATCCCAGGAGGTCGAGGCTGTGGTGAGCCGTGATCATGCCACTACACTCCAGCCTGAGTGACAGAGTGAGACCCCAACTCAAAAAAAACAAAACAAAACCCAGCAGAGCTTTTCTGACACATGCACTTGGGCATATGTTCAAATGTCTCCTCTTTACTCCCTCAGGCAGTAGGTTAAGACCCTGAGATTTCATATATTAAAGATATTCTTGGACTCTCAACACATCTCCCTGAAGGTCTCGAAGAGGCAAGGAAAGGGTGTTGGTGAGAAGGCAAAAGAAGCTGTGTGCTCCCAGAGCTGAATCCTATCACTGGTTTCTGAACAGCAGAGAACTTTTTTTTCACCGTTGTGTGTTCCTTCCTTGTCATTTTGCTTGAAGTGAAATGCGAAACAGAAAGCAGCACCCAGATCTTCTTCATATATTTTGTCTATAGCTTTCACTTACTGCTTTGTCACCATCTTGAATACGACTTGAAACAACCCACATTCTATTTAAAAAATAAATCTGCCGGGCATGGTGGCTCACACCTAGAATACTCAGGAGAGTGAGGTGAGAGGCTCACTTGAGCCCAGGAGTTCCAGGCTGCAGTGAACCATGATCTTACCACTGTAATCTATCCTGGGGGAGAGAGCAAGACCCCAACTCTGAAGAAAATCCTCCCATATTGATTGACAATCACCATGGGTGGAAATTCTGCAATGACTAATGCACTCCCCTGATAATTTATATTTGACAGAAATAAATTATAGGACTTTTCTACTGCTGATTTATTTCCTATTTATGATGCTGTTGGAGTTTGTTTGTTCACTGGCGTTTGGGGTTTTGTTTTCTTTTCTCTTGTTTTATTATTAGCTACCTTTCCAAAGCACATACCAGGGTACAGTTGGGAAAGACAGTGCATTCCAGAAATAGGCAGGGGAATCCAGCGTGGGACTGAAGTTTTCCTACGGGTAACCCATATATGGAATGCCGAGCTTACTGTCACTTCCCCTCACCAGCTCCCCTGCCTGACCTCAATTGCCCTGGGTTTTACACACTCCCTTTTATTCCCCTTTGGAAAAAGACTGAAGTTTCTCAGTTCCCAGCCTGCTAAAGCTGCTCTCCAAGAAGTGTACTTTATCTCCATGTAGGGAAAAAAGAACAACGTTTTCAGTAACTGCTTCACTTTGTGAGTTTTCCACTGTCTTCTTGTGTGACTTTGACAAAGAACCTGGTCTCTCTTATCACAAAGAGGATATGGCTCCCTGGGATCTCAAGTTTAAAAAAAAAAAAAAACTTGGATAAGTAAAAATCTTTTTATGAATGATATACCCACTCTTGAAAAACTAACTTACGTTTTTATTTGTTATCCAGGTATACTGTGATGTCAGGAACACCTGAAAAAATTTTAGAGCATTTTCTAGAAACAATACGCCTTGAGCCAGCTTTAAATGAAGCAACAGGTATACACAGAACAGTTTTGTGTGAGCTTTAAATCCATGCACAGCATCGTTTAAAAAAAAAAACAAAACAGAATTCATTCTTAGTGTATATAACCGGAGCAGAGCAGTTTTAGAAGGGGGTTACACGAATTAATATTTGAAGAGCATCGCTGTGGCCCAACAGAGAGCTGTCCTCCTGGTTCTGCCCTCTCCAATCCTGGCTGCTCTCTGTGGATGACTCAATCTCCTTCATACATATTACGAATCCTCTTCCAGAGGCATCTTGTAGGTTATCACGCAAATCCCACCTTCTATTGGCAACTATTGGGTTTATAATTTAAATCCTACCAACTCCCATAAAGGATTTGAAACTGCCTGCGTAAAGGGTACAGCCTTGCTCCCATTGGGAGCACTGTAGTTCTGTCTGGTCTGTGGATGTTGTAGATTCTTGGGCTACCCTAGCGTGTAACTCAACACCACCTGTGTCAGTTTGCTAGGGCTCCCAGAACAAAGTACCACCAACTGGGTAGCTCAAACAACAGAATCATATTGTCTCACAGTTCCAGAGATTAGAAATCCAAGAGCTGTGAGGGAGAATCTGCTCTGAACCTCTCTCCTACTTCCAGTGGTTTACAGGCTATCTTTGGCATTCCTTGGCTTATGGGTTCATCACCCTGGTCTCTGCTCCCATGTTTGCATGGTATTCTCTGTGTGACTCTTCACAGTCTTCCCTCTGTGCATGTCTGTCTCTGTGTCCAAATTTACCCCTTTTTTAGAAGCACCAGTCATATTAGATTAAGGACCACCCTAATGACCTCACCTTCACTTGACCACACCTGCAAAGACCCTATTTCCAAGGAGGGTCACATTTTGAGTACTGGAGGTTAGCATTTCAAAATATATTTTGGGCGGGATAGAATTCAACACATAACACTTCCTTACAGTGAGCCAGTCTTGCTGCCTACAAAACAGAGATTTGAGGGGGAATAAAACAAATCGCACCTATGAACTGAGTGTTCGGAGTTATAGTACTGTTTCCCACTTTGCATATGACTTTGGAACAGCCCGCATTTAAAGTTTTTCTTAACACTTCTATTCTACTGCTTGTCTCTCAGATTAAAGTCGTGAGTTAATATTTTAAGCACACTGAGCTCCATAAAAGAACATTTCTCACTAAAAGATAAGAGATTTATCTCAAAAACTTAGTGGTAGTTCAAAATCCATCTCTATAATTGACCTTTGCAATATACTCAAAGTGAAGATATCCTTATTATTATTATCATGTACCTCCTAAAAGGATTTTACCAGTGACTTCTTATTTTATCTCTTCATTTTTGTTTCTCATTTTATACATATATTACCTGGGTTTTTTAAAGTATAAATAGCAAATTAATTAACTGATTAGGGACTAGTAGATGTAACAGCCAGGATCTCTGGCTCTAGGCCAGTTATTTTCAGCTCAGTATTTGTTGAGTATCATATTGGGCAGACACTAAGCTGACTAGGTAGTGTGAACAAGGAATCACCCTCCTGTACTCCAGAAGCTTATAATCTTCTAGAGGGCATAAATGAATGTGCACATAACTTAAATATAAGGCAGAATGTGGTTAGTGTTTGGGGGGCACTGACTAGTCGAAGGATCTGGGAAAGTGTCCTGGAAAATACAGCCTTTGAAGAGTACCCCTGAGGGAAGACTGGTAACCAGTAACTAGAGCTGTAGAGATGGGGGCAAAGCCTTCCATACTGAGGGACAACATTAGTACTGACCTAGAAATGGGTAAAGAAGAGCAAGTGATCTGGTTGTTGGACTATTGTATATATAGGAAAAGGAAAGTCAAGTCTAAGCATTGGGAAGGATTGCCTGAGCCCAGTAGGTCAAGGCTGCAGTGGCTATGAGCGTGCCACTGTACTTTAGCATGGATGACAGAGTGAGACCCCAACTCAAAAAAAAAATTTCATGCAGCTTCTGTGTAACATCATCTCTACTTCTTCTCTGGTTCAATTAAGGGGACTGAAGTGACTGGTGACACTGAAACAGTTTGAGATTATACTCAGCACTTTTATATGTAAATAAATATAATGGTTAAACTTTTAGTCGCTGATTCAAACTTTGCCATTGTAAGTTTGTTAAAAACATGGACACTGGAAATCTAATTTGTAGCATTAAAATTTGCATATTTCTCACCATTTTCTATTTGGAAAGTTAAGTGAGTTTTGAAATCTCAGCCAGTATCATTCAATTTTTTACTAAAAATCCCCATGGGTTCCAAGTTTCAATGGGCACAGTCCTGAGGCTTGTAGGTGTGTCATCACGTGCCCTTCCATGGAGGCTGGCTGGAACATGTTGTCTTTTGCAATGATGAATCAGCATTGATTTCAATGACTAAGTAAATGTAGCTCATCTTAGGAACCTGCCTTATTTTCTTTGCCATGCCCTTGCTTACTTACCTAGAAAATACCTTCAAAAATAGGATAGTCAGCTGGGCTCGGTGGCTCGGCCTGTAATCCCGCGCCTTTGAGAGGCTGAGGTGAGTGAATTGCCTGAGCCCGCGGGTTCGAGACCCGCCTGGGCAACTTGGTGAGACCTCATCTCTACAATAAATCAAAATGAGCCGGGCGTGGTAGCGCGCGCCTGTAGTTCCAGCTACTCGGAAGGCTGAGGCGGAAGGATCGCCGGAGCCCAGCAGGTTGAGGCTGCGGTGGCCGGGAGCGGCCACTGACTCCAGTCTGGGCGACAGAGTGAGACTCCAACTCAAAAAAAAAAAAAAATAGGATAGTCACCATTTTCATCCACCAGATAGCTTTTATTTTGTTCCAGTTGCTGCTCAAAACTTTATCTTGCATTTTTTATTTTCTTTTCTTTTCTGTCTTTCTTTCTTTCTTTTTTTTTGGCTGCCTTTTTCCTCCCTTTCTAATTCTCTGCTTTTGCCACCTCTTTTTTCTATAATTCAATCATCCTCCATTGCTCCTTCTGGAAATAGAAGCAAAGATATTAAAGAGGTAAATGTGGCATAAAGTAGACACAGAAATGATCATGTCTTAATTCTGCATATATGGTCCTGCCCACATGTGACCCTAATTGTATATATTGTAAAAATCCTTTGTGGCTAAGGGACCTAGTGTCATTTGTGCAAGGTTGTCTCATTTTAAAATATTATACTTTTTGTTTGCTGTCTTGAGAAATTGAATTTTGACCTCAAGCTCTGTCAACATCATTTTTGTATGAAGTGCTTCTGTGTACAGTAAAGTCAGACCCAAACCAACATATAAGAATCAATGGCCAAGAATAAGTGAATAGATACTTCTGCTTTCCTAAAGATTTACACAAGAACCTAATTTCACTTTCTGCTTTGTTCTCTCTTCCAGATTCTGTTTTAAATGACTTTGTTATGATGCACTGTGTTTTTATGCCAAATACCCAGCTTTGCCCAGCCCTGGTGGCCCAATATCCTTTTATTGCGCTAAGTCTCTATTTCCTTTAAAACACTCTGTGTGTGTGGCCTTAATCTCAAGTCATCATCTAAAGGTAAGTCATGGCCCAGGCAAAGTTGTGCTTTCTCCCCTCATCAAACCCCTGAAATGCCAGCAGGTTTCCCCCGTACAGGACTCTAGCTATCCTTAGCATAGGTCTGCTGTGCCATATTTAAGAATGTCCTCTTGCTGAACATGGTGCCTCTAATCCCAGTACTTTGGGAGGCGGAGATGAGAGAATTCTCTGAGCCCAGGGGCTCAAGACCAGCCTGGACTACTTGGCGAGACCTTGTCTCTACAATAAATCAAATTAGCCAGTTGTGGTGGCATATACCTGTAGGTAGGTACCCGGAAGGCTGAGGCAGAAGGATTGCCTGAGCCCAGCAGGTCAATGAGCATGCCACTGCACTCCAGCCTGGGTGACAGAGACTCCGGCTCAAAAGAAAGAAGAAAAGAAAATTTCCTCCTTATTACCTACATAGAGAAGTGTGAACCAGTTTACCTTGGGAAGGTGATACTGCCAAAAAATATATATGCATAGGAGGTAGGTAGGCTAGAGTAGGTTATGAAGGAGAATCTGAAAATATTCTTAGGGTAGTTAGTTCCCTGACCTTGGAGACTGTATGCCTCTGTCAGGCTACCTGGCAGGATGGACTGTGGTCTGCTTGTGTAGTCCTTCTTTGACTATGGTATTAATCAGGCTGCTAACCCTGCTGAGATAAATGCAAATTATCATCTCAGGACTTTCTTCTCCCATTCATCCTAATCCATCCTCTCCTCTAGAAACCAAATTTTCTTTCCTTGTTGCTATTTTTTATTATCATGTTGAGTTAAAACAAAGATACAAACTTGAAATTCCAATGACAGTTCTTCTAGACAGCTTGAAGGCTGAGTTTGTTTTGGGCAGCTTTTCAATAGAGTATTGAATGAACCAATTGATGTTGTTATCTGGCACAAAGCAAGCATTCAGAAAATGCAAGCTGAATAAAAGTGAATATTATTAATGAGTTTCACACTCAACTTGGGGAGCATGTGAAAGCATATTTTTAGATTCTGCTTTATTTTTAAAGCAACACAAATTTAGACCCCAAAACACTTTAGCCCTTTTGAGTAAATATATTGAAGGAGAATGGCTCTTTCCATGTTTGTTTGTTTGTTTGTTTGTTTTTTAGGAATTCAGTCAATGTTGACACGTTTTTCTTTTTCAGGATTATAATTGCCCTACCTGATTCTCATTTTCTTGTTCACCCATAATTCTCTTTGAAGTCAACAGAATGTGTGTGGATGGGAGATTTGAGTTGAATGTGTTACTCAGAGGGAGCTGTAAGAGGGAGATTTGGGTTTTTATTTGCCTGGAAATTATCTTTCCAAGTAATGACAGCTTAATGAGACTTACATATATTATATAGTCTTTCTGGCTCATATTCAATTTTTTTCAAGTAAAATGAGCACATTCAGGGTCTCTCTGTCATCTTTTAACTCCATACATGGTAATAATTATTAGACCTTTGAGATTTGTTGGAAGGAAAAATAAAAACCACCAGTTGAGTTTAGACTTATTTCTTTGAATGGTGAACACTCAGAAAGCCTGAGGCAAACAAAACCAAAGAAGAGAGAGAGAGGAAAGTGGCCAATTTATAACATTTTTACAACTCAAAGCCCCAAACACTAAGCTTGTATTTTGTGCAAATTCTGATTTCTTCATTTATTAGCTTGCTGACCTTCAAGAGTTGATTGAGAACATCCAAATCACCAACTTTTGTTTTTAAAAGGAGTGTATCAATGTTTCCCTTTACAATGTGTTTCTTAAAAAATTTGCTTAGGCCAGGCACAGTGGCTCATGCCTGTAATCCCAGCACTTTGAGAGGTCGATACAGGAGGATTGCCTGAGCTCAGGAGTTCGAGACCAACCTAAGCAACATAAAAAACCCTGTCTCTATTAAAAAATAAAATCATTAGCCAGGCAGGGTGGCACCTGCCTTTAGTCTCAGCTACTCAGGAGGCTGAAGTGGGAAGATCACTTGAGCCCAGAAGTATCTAGGCTGTGGTAAGCTGTGATCGTGCCACTGGACTCCAGTCTGGGTAACAGAGTGAGACTTTATTTAAAAAAATAAAAACAGAAAAGCTTGTTTAAGGTTTTAGTGATTCTAGAAACTTTAATTAGAACATTTCTGACAATATATTGCATAATGCATGTTTATGCTTCAGTTTGCTAAAACCAAAATAGGCCTAATTTGTTGGATCTAAATAAAGCGCTCTATAGGACTTTTATCTATCCTAAAAATTTTCAGTGGTGTTCTGAATACATTCCTTTAAAATGTGCTTTTTTGTTTTTAATAGTTTTTCCTATGTGTCAAGGCTCTTAGGAGGACCTATTCTACAGATTCACCTGGAGAATTCAGGGATGTGACAACAGGCCAGTGAAGGGTTCAACTTGTAGGTCAGCCCTGTGTGGTGAATTGAAAAGGGGGCTTTGGACCTATAGACTAGTCTAGCACTGTCTGAACTTTTTGCAAAAAATGAAGAAAATGCTAGCTACTGCAGGGAACTGGATTTTTAAATTTTATTTAATTTTCATTCGTTTAAGTTTAAATAGCCACATGTGGCTAGTGGCTACCACGTTAGACAGCACGCGTCTAGTCCTTAGATATTGGACGTAAGAGCCTCAAACAAGAACTGCCATTCTGTAATACCAAGAGAGGGTGTCTCAGAAGGCCAGGAGTTCATGCTGCAGCACACAAGTGAAAGAAAAGGGCTCTATCCCAGACGGTCATATATCTGTCAGTGTTTCTCTGCTATGATAAGAGCTCTATGTTTCCTTCCACCTCAAGGAGATGTTATATAGGTTCCTTATATAAGTTTTGTTTTTCTGGTGATAAGTAATATAACCCAGCTGTGACTGACTTCAGACATAAAGAAATTCATCTGAAGGATTTAGGGTAACTCAGAGAATTGAAGGAATCCTTGAAGAGCCCAGCTCTTAGAAAGGGGCCTGGGGATCAGGAATGAAAGACTCTGCTATTGAGATAAATCTATTTCAAACATCTGGGTCCTTACCTTCCACATCTGGCTGGCCTAGGTTGGGTCACTGCTGACATCTTTCTTAGTCAAGGCGAGGCAAAGTACTTTATCTCGGGACAGGGCAGGGGTGGGGAGGTCCTCAACCCCTGGGCTGTGGACCGGGGAGCCCATCCGCATCCTGTTAGGAACCGGGTTACACAGCAGGAGGTGAGTGGCAGAGGAACGGAGCTCCACTTTCTGTCAGATCAGCAGCGGCATTAGATTCTTATAGGAGCATGGGAGGGATCTAGGTTGCACGCTCCTTATGAGAATCTAATGCCTGATGATCCTTCTTCCCCACCCCCCCGACCCCCACCACTCCCATTCGTGGAAAAATTATGTCCCACGAAACCGGTCCCTGATGCCAAAAAGGTTGGGACCCACTGCTTTATCGGACAGTTTCACTGAAACTACCTGCAAAGAAAAACGGCGAAAGTGGAGAAATAGATGCTGAGCTGGTACAAATAACAAATGTACTGCTTAACAGCATACCACAAGAAACAGGGATGTACCATGCAAAATTTAACAACTGGATTAGCCCCCATGGTTTTTGTTTTTGTTTTTTGTTTTTTGTTTAAGATGTGGGGTACAATTCAGGGTTAGGTATACAAATGTTCATTATGCAGGTACCCTTGTTGATGAGGTGTGCCCTTCCCCCCCCACCCCGGCAGTTTTCCCACTACTGCCAACACCTTTGTTAAAGTATTACCATAGTTGTTCAAGGTTCGCTTAAGTCTCCAGGTTTTTAACATGGAATACAGGGAAGGTAAAATACTTAACCAAGTTTCATTAGTTAGTTGCTTTGGCTGAGTACTTCACATCTATGGCTTTTCGTAGCAGTCCTATGGAGAAGTCAGTATTTTACTGCTCTTTTTCCAAATCAATAAACGAGGATAATGGAAAATTATGATTTGCTCAGAGAAAGGTAATTACTTGTATAGAAGAGATTTTGAGCCCTGAGCCACTGACACCTATTTCTATTCTTAATCCACACTGTACGTCTCTTCCAATTTTGCTTTTAGCATGAAGAAAGATGGTAGAACTCTGCTTAACATTAATATAGCAGGCCTTTTATGTGCTAATGAGAGCAACTCTATTCATTAGATATACTCTGGACATGATTTGACCTGATGAAAATAAGTGCTTTATAATAAGTTTTTAAATCATATTTGTTCAATTTCTATACTCTTCATCTCTAGCTTCTTTCATCTTTTTTTAAGTCTGCATTTGAAATTTAGTTCAATTTTTTTTTTTAGTCTTAAAAGAAAATTAAGGCTGGCACGTGGCTCATGCCTTAAATCCCAGCACTTTGGGAGGAGAGGTGAGAGGATTGCCTGAGTCCAAGGATTCAAGACCAACCTAGGCAACTTGGCAAGACCTTGTCTCACAATAAATAAAAATTTAAAAATTAGCTGGGTGTGGTGATGTGCATCTGTATTTCTAGCTTCTTGGAAGGCTGCAGCAAAAGGATCATCTGAGCCCAGCTGGTTGAGGCTGCGGTGGCTGTGAGCATGCCACTGCACTGCAGCCTGGGTGACAGAGTGAGATTCCTACTGAAAAAACAAGAAAAGAAAATTAGCATCATCTATATATAACCCTATCAACCTTAGGTATAACTATTGCTCACATGTTGGTGTGTATCCTTCTAGAATTTTTCTGTACATGTAGATATGTACTTTTAAATATGAAAATAGGATCACATTATAAATAATTTTGGATGCCTTTCTACTAAACAATATTGTGTTAATCTTTCTATGCCATTAAATATTTTTGATACAATTTTTCTAAATATAGACAACTTTGTCATCCTTAAAAATAAAACATTCCCATTATAAACATATTTCAATTACCACAAAAAGAGAATGCTATGGTTTGAGTAACGCTTGACTGCTCACCCTTGATACTGATAAATCAAGGGGCAGGGAACTGGTAGAAAGAAGTTTATTTCTGAGTTTAAATCCAGAGAGCAGAACTGGACTTGAGGTCTTTCTAAAATGGTTCTGCTCACCCTCCAGGCTTTTACAGTTCACTTTTATAGTCCAGAGTTGTCCTTACCTATACAATAGCCATGTGACCAGAAAAGCATTGTATAGAACTTAAGTTACAGCTGCATTTGACATTTAGATAGTGACATTTTGAGTAAAGGAAGTTTACAAGACCTAAGACATCATGTATTGCAAAAGTTATGCACATCACAAGACTTATGATTACATTGAGACTATATAGTTCAAAGGAAGAAAGTAAATAGGGATTTATATCTTTGGGCATAGTCTGCAGGGACGTCAAGGATCCCCTGAAGCTACTTCCTGGGAGTGCATAGAAGACAAGGGGACTCTCAGTAATGTGCTCAGGAATGTGCAGGAGTGCTTAAACCCTTGCCATGCCCTTCTCTAGGGACTGTGGCAATATGGAGGGACAGTAGTGGGTCCCTGTATCAAGAAGAGAGTAAAATTCACCTGGTATCTCACCACCATTAATAATTTTATGAAAAAGTTTTCATAATTTATATATAATTTTTAATGTGCACACAATTTTATACAAATTAAATTACATATTTTGTGTAATATGCTCTTTTTCACTTAATGGTATGTTGTGAATATCTTTTCAAACTAATATATATAAATAAAACTATATCATCTTTTTTTCTCCCAGATAATTCCATAAACATTTATTGAATACTGACTGTGTCATAGAGTGCTGGGCAACAGTGGGACAAAGATGTATGAGAAAGACACATTACCATTTTTAATGACTACATAATAATATGTGGTAGATATGTCATAATTTATTTTCTTAACCTCTTCATATTGGATATTGAGATCATTTTCACATTTTTTTGCTATAATAAACACAATGGGATGAATCAGCATCCTTCCAGCTAAATCTTTGCCATATATGATAAATACTTGCTTTAAATTTCTAAAAGTAGGCAAAGAATATGTAGTATTGTAATGCTTTCGATATTCTTCCCAGATTGTTCTCCTGTTGTCCTATATTTGTGCTTTATGATTAAACTGTCATTCATATACTTATTTGTATAGGCTGGCCATAGGCTAGCCTTCAATCAGTAAGTGATCACAGCTAAGTTAATTTCATTTTGAATCTTAGTAACTGTCTCCTTGGTTCAGAGTATTTTTACATCATTCACTCTATCTTTCCAACACCCATTCCCCAAATGTGAGGCAAAAATGTCTGGTATGTTATCTATTTCATTTGACATATAGGAGAAATCAAGGCACGGGGAGTCCAAATAACTAAGATTCTGCATATACTGATAGATATTTGGAGGAAGTCCACATAGCACTAATGGAATCACGGTTGCAATGGACATTGTGGTTGATTTCACAACGTTCAAGTTGTCTTAGTCAGTCTAGCTACTCATAATAATGGATTCTCAAATGGTAGACCAAAGCTTGACTGGGTCAGTGGAATTCAAAAAGGGCCTTCCTGGGCTTCTGGGAAAAACTTTTCCAACACTGAAGAGAAAGGATGAGAAGCCTGTAACCTCACTTTCCAGCAACAACCCTGGGGGAAATGAACCTAGGATAAAGCTGAAATGAGTGGACAGTCAGAAAAAAAATGAGCTGTATGATGACATTATTGGCATTCATTTGGACCAATTCCGTAGCTCACTTAGCCAATAGATTTTCTCTTTTGTCAACAAATGTCTTTGTCATTTAGGATAGATTCTTAACTACAGCAGAAAAAATCTTAAATGATAAATGTTTTATATTTAAACTTATAGAAATGTATATACTGCAGTAATTTGGATAAAATATTTTCTATTAGCATACTAATTTTCTTTGGCTTAGTATTCAACACAAATTTTGTGGTTTGGGCATGGAAATAATTTATCCAGTTTTCTGAATTAAAAAGAAAAATTAGAATATGGATTTACCCACTAAGTTTTAAAACTGCCTTTTCTGTATTTCATCTGTGTACAGAAACACAACAGCTTCCCTTACTGAAAAGGCAGGGTCTCTGTCATATATATCTCTCAGATTGATCTGGAGATGTTTTCTTTATAAGTTGACTTGGGTTTTCTAAGCAGAACATTTATCAAAATTTGCTTTTCTAATGATGAAAGATTTACATAACAGCATTTGTTTCATATTCTATAGATGAAGCCAGGTTTTTAGGAATATTCTTTATATTTCTAAGAAAAGCTTTTAGCTTAAATTTTGAAGCCAAATTTTCCCCTTGAAGTCCCCATTTGATTCTGAAAAGCGTTTGATCCATATGTCACCATCAGAGCAATTTGCTTCTGCAGAAGTGCAATTTGAGAGTTTATTTCAATAAAGAAGATTTGGTTTGATGATGCCATGACCGTGGAACATGACTCTTGTCAGATACACTACAAAATATTTTGTATACATTTTTCTCAGCCTCATATCATCACTAAGAGATGCATACTCTTTTAATCCTGTTTTTTTATGATAAGGAAAGTGAGATTAAGCAGCTAAGTTACACAGCTAGTAAATGTCAGAGCAAGATTTGAACCCAGGCAGTGTTTGCATGAGACCATGTCCTAACTGCTTTGCTGTGAGTACAGGCCCATGTGTTATGGTCTGAGTGACGCTCGGCTGCTCTCCCTTGATACCAATAAATCAAAGAGGCAGGGAACTGATAGAAAGAAGTTTATTTTTGAATTCGAATCCAGGGAGCAGAGCCAGACTTGCGGTCTTTCCAACATGGTTCTACCCCCTCTTCAGACCCCGTAGTCTACTTTTTAGTCCAGAGTTGTCCATTCCTGTACATTAGCCACGTGACCAGCAGGACATTATATAGCGCTTAAGTTACAGCCACATTTTACTTTTAGATAGTGATATTTAGAGTAAAGGAAATTTACAAGGCCTAAGACATCATGCATTGCAAAAGTTGTTTATGATTTATGCAAATCATAAAACTTACGGTTACATTGATACTATATTGTCCAAACCTGTGACTGTTAAGAAAGGGAGTAAATAGGGATTTACATCTTTGAACATAGTCTGCAGGGAAGTCAAGGATCCCCTTGAAGCTATTTACTGGGAGTGCATAGAAGACAAGGGAATGCTCGGTAATGTCATCAGGAATGTGCAGGAGCGCTTGAACCCTTGCCATGTCCATCTCTAGGGGCTGTGGCAATATGGATGGACTTCAGCGGGTCCCTGTATCACTTGGTTTGAGACTAAAAAGTAGGGTAGCTGGAGACTTCTACAAACACAGAAATTTCTGAAAATCAGTGGGAGAAATATTCTGAGCAGGGAAATGAGAGATATCTAAAGAAATTCACAGCATAGAAAGCACTCCTGTGAGCTCAAAGTTAATAAGTGCACACAAAGGAGCAGCCTGTGTTGGTAGGAATAACATCACAGCATTAAACACAGGAAGTCTTATAAAAAAAAAATCTACAACTATCCTTTGAAAATATTTTGTTGTTGTTGTTGAGTTGGAGTCTTACTCTGTCACCCAGGCTAGAGTGCAGTGGCACACTCACAGCCACCGCAGCCTTGACCTGCTGGGCTCAGGTGAGCCTTCTGCCTCAGCCTTCCAAGTAGCTAGAACTACAGGCATGCACTACCATGTCCAGCTAATTTTTTTTTTTTAATTATAGAAATGAGGTCTCACCAAGTTGCCCAGGCTGCTCTTGAACCCCTGTGAAAATATTTTCAATTATTTCCAGAGTAGGATCAGTAATAATGTTGATAGCTAAGATTTACTGAGTACTTCATATGTTTGAGATACAGCTCTACATGTTTTCCTTGTGTTATTTCATCCTTACCAGCAATCCTATGAAATTTACTGACAAGGAAACCAAGGCTCTTAGTCAACTAACTCACCAGGGATCACACATTTCATGTATAGGTGGGGATGCCAGGATATGAACCTATGTAGTCTAATTTCAAACTTGGGTCCTTATGGACACATAAGGAGGTCCCCCAAAAAAGCCGAATTTATCTATAAAAATTGTGTATTTATTTTTACACGTTTAAACTTTAATCACCTTCAAAGTATACCTATTGAGACACTTTTTCCACTGCTCAAAACAGTTTTTGAACTCATCAATTTTGATACCTTGTAGTGCAAAAAAAAAAAAAAGTTGAGGTGAGAGGTGAATAGGGAGGGTGGGTCACAAAGGTAGTACTGTTTTTTGGTCAAAAACTACTGAACACTCACCCCGGTGTGGGCACGTATGCTTACAAATCACCGTCGTGAAATTCACTGAAGTCGAACACAGACTCTCACAGCAACACTAGCTGGTACACTGATGCCAATGGATTTCTAGAACACTTATCTGAGGGGGAAACCTGTACTACAAGGGGCCCACCTTCCAAAAAATAATTCTAGATTTTTTGGGGTCCCCTCATACTGCATCAAGGAAGGAATAGACCCGTGATCAGAATGTTGGGCTGCTCCGAAAAGTAAGAAGCCCCAAGTTATAGTAGGAAAAGTGAAAGCTCTGAAGTCAGAAGACCTGTGTTTAAAACCAGGATTTCACATGCGCTATGTGGTCTTTAAACTCTCTGAGCCCCTTCTACATGGTAGGGGTAATTCTACTTGCCATACCCACCTTACCAGGTTGTTGTGAAGATCAAATGAAGTTACGTGTATGAATGTACATTATAAACCCCAAAGCCCCATAAAAATGTTGCTGTTATTATTGCATCATCGTGAGAGGAGTATTGTAACAAGTATACAAAAGATTTGTCTCGGTGGCGGGCAGATGACCCCCAAAGTTTGTTTTCAGCTGCGAGCAGAGATCTTGTATGCAAAGCAGGGTTTAAAAAACAACAACATTGAAGAGTATGGGTTTGAATGTTGTTAAGTGTTTTATAAATAGCTGCATAATTAGCATGTACTTACTGCAAAAAGTATACATAATATTTTATTCCCTGTTGTAGGCTGTAATGAATCTACTACCTCGACATCCTGGGAGGTTTTCACTTACTTTCTCCATGATAATTTTAATACATGGAACCATTATTAGCTGAATTAAGAATAAGTAAATGAGCAGTTAAAAAAAAATACAGAAAAATTACAGGTGCCTGTGGTGAGTAAGATAATAACTAGGTAAAAATATATGAAATAATTACAGTGTTTGAACGGCAGAGCCGGCATGAGGAAAATGACTCAATGGAATATTAAGCCTGCTGTTAGCAGGATAGAAAGACTGTAGCCTACACCGTGGCCTTTACCTCTGCTGATTCTCAGCCCAAATACCTCACTGAAAACAGATCCAGTCCGTCCTCAGTCACAAGTACATGATGACAAAGGAGGTGATTCATTTCAATGAAGCTGTAGTCACTCTGAAAGTTTGGCATCCTGTGGATTAAATAGCCAATGACTAAATATTTTGTTTAGATGATATACCAGATATTTTGGAATTTGTGTAGACTTAGTGTACCTGGTGGCATTGAAAACTTTATGAACTTACTTAGAATGTACCCGTGATCTGTATTTAGCATCTTGACAAAATGGAATTTCAGGTAATTTAAACAAAGACTGTGATATTTTTGAAGATTTTTTTTTTTTTGTGGAAAAGTGCATTATATGTAGCATTCCAAATAGGGTGATTGAATTGTTTGAAGCAATCCGTCAACCATGAAACATCAAAGAGTTTTGTGTTTCTGTGTGCCCAGTTCTTTGGTAGAAAAATGTAGAGATTCACCAGGAGCTTAAGATATGGTTCCAAGCCGGGCTCGGTGGCTCAGCCTGTAATCCTGCGCTTTGGGAGGCTGAGGTGAGTGGATTGCCCAATCCCGTGGGTTCGAGACGCTCCTGGGCAACTTGGCAAGACCTCATCTCTCCAACAAATCAAAAAATCAGCCGGGCTTGGTAGCGCGCCTGTAGTTCCAGCTACTTGGAAGGTTGAGGCGGAAGGATCGCCGGAGCCCAGCAGGTCGAGGCTGCGATGGCCGGGAGCGGCCACTGCACTCCAGTCTGGGCAACAGAGTGAGACTCCAACTCAAAAAAAAAAGATATGGTTCCTGCTGTGAAGGATTCTGACTTAATGCTCCTGGATGGTCAAAAGTCTTTATTACAGGTTAAGTATTGTAATCTGAAATTTTAAAATGCTCCAAAATTTGCAACTTTTTGAACTCTGACATGACACTCAAAAGAAATACTTAGACCAGCCTAAGCAACTTGGTGAGACCTTGTCTCTACAAAAAAATTTTTTAAAATTAGCCAGGCCTGGTGATGCGCACCTGTAGTTCCTGTAGTTCCAGGTACTTGGAAGACTGAGGCGGAAGGATCACCTAGCCCAGCAGATAGAGGCTGCGGTGGCCTGTGCAGGCTGCCGCTCTCCAGCCTGGGCGACAGAGTGAGACTCCAACTCAAAAAAAAAGAAAGAAATACTCATTGGAGCATTTCAGATTCTAGATTTCCAGCTTAGGGATGCTGAGCTGGTAAATGTAATGCTGTTTCCAAGCATTTCAGATAAGAGATACTCAACCTGTATAAGACAAAGTTCAAGTTGGAATTTGGTCAGTAGATTAAACGGTGTCTGGTTAGTAGCAGTGAGCCACTGCTTTCCCAATTGCCAGGCATGAGACCAAGCAGAGGGAGCTCATTGAGACATAGCAATTCTCTGCCTCCCTACGTGTCAGATTAGCAAGGCTGCAACAGTTAACTCTTGATTTTTTTGCTTGTGCTTTGTCTGTTTTGAGGGTTTGGGGGGATCAATTTCTATATCTCAGGTGGATTTCCTGTTTCCCAACAAACTTCTAAATCACTAGGCTCTGCTACATAATATATGTTTAGATAAAGAAATTAACATCAATAGTAGACAAAACACAAAAGTATAGATAGGTTAAAAAAAAAAAAGAGTACTAGGGAGGGGAATAAGAAAACTGGGTTCTAGTCCCAAGAATTCCTATGATAAATTTGGAAAAATCACTTCATTCTGCCTCAGTTTATTTACCTCTAAGATGATGGAGTTGAAGGAAATACAATCAAATCAAAGTGTTCTGGAAACACAGATTTTTGTGATTCTGTGACTCATCTGAAATCAACTCAGTGTGTCAGTGATGAATTTGGCCACTTAAACGCCACCACGCCTGACTAATTTTTTGCTTTATTGTAGAGACGAGATCTTGCCATGTTGCCCAGACTGATCTTGATTCCCTGGGCTCAGGCAATCCTCTTGCCTCCACCTCCCAAAGTGCTGGGATTACAGGCATGAGCATCCGCGCCCAGCCAGCCATTCCTTAATTGTGTTTAAAATACCAATTCAGTAAATAATTCTAGATTCTCTTGTAGTCTTAAAAAAGCAGAACTCTATGAGACACTAGAAACATGTTGTCTTTCTGTATCTCTTTTTCCATGCGTTTAGGCAGCCATATTGCTTCTTGCCTGAACCCAGCTGTCTTGGTATCGTGAGTCATTTAAAAGCCGGGCTCGGTGGCTCAACCTATAATCCCGCGCTTTGGGAGGCTGAGGTGAGTGGATTGCCTGAGCCCGCGAGTTCGAGACCCGCCTGGGCAACTTGGCGAGACCTCATCTCTACAAGAAATCAAAAATTAGCCGGGTGTGGTAACTCACGCCTGTAGTTCCAGCTACTTGGAAGGCTGAGGCGGAAGGATCGCTGGAGCCCAGCAGGTCGAGGCTGCGGTGGCCTGGAGCGGCCACTGCACTCTAGTCTGGACTCCAACTCAAAAAATAAAAATGAAATAAAAAATAAAAGTATCTCCTGATCATTTGACAAAAGCATTGGATTATTATGTATTTTATCATTTTAAAATCTGCTCATAATAATCTTTATGTGTGTGATACTCATTGACAATCCTTTCTAAATTGTTATTTGTCCTGGAGAAGAATTAGATTTTATTCCACGTAGGACTTTCTCCATCAAACAATGGATATCAATTTTAGCCAGAGAAGGCTTCTCCAACCTTCCTGATATGTTTGAATTTATGAACATGCTATCTCTGAAATGTTACTCTTTTAAAGTTGCACTTTTGGCATCATACTGAGACAAGGGAACTGCTGGGATAGTCTTTATTCTGTGGCTGCTACCTGAAAGGAATCATGAAACCTCAAAGTGTTTTGTGTTTCTGTGTGTCCAGTTCTTAGGTAGAAAATGTAGAGATTCACGAAGAGCTCCTCCCACCCTCAACCTACCTTTTATGTAGGAATTAAATAAAATCTAAAAGTCATATAAATCTAAAAGCCTGGGAAGGTTGTTATGGGAATAAATATAAACCCCAACACGTCATCTGTAACCATGTCAGGTATCATTAATTGGATATAAAGTCTTTCGTGTGTCCCATAAGTATGTGATTTAACAGACGGTTCAGGAATGGAACAATATGTGACCTGTGGAGAAACAGACTTCTTGAGTACATGGCCAGACTCAGCTATAAAAGTAGTATTGCTCCCACCCTCAGTTTAGTAAATAAACATCTAAAAGGGAAAGCTGACACTTTGTGAAATAAATCAGTGCTTCCTTTTCTTCCCCAGAGGCAAGAATACTTAACTTGCATGAGAAAAGGGAGAGAGCCCCTCCTAGTCCCTCTGAATTTGGTAGATTCTGTCTCCCACGAGGCCATGGGATTATTCAAGGACAAGGGCATTCAGCCCTGGTTGCTTAATTTATTGAATCAGCTCCAGGACACTTGGAACTTCAGAGAAAAAAATAATAATTTCTTTTCCACTAGGGTATTTGCTACCAGATACAATTATTCTTAATAATTTCATGAACCCAAGCACTAATGCCTAGTCACTGTAGCTACTGGTTAGGATAGTGGGGGGCAAACAGTAGAAAAAGCCTTGTCTAGCCCAGGCGTGGTGGCTCATACTAGTAATCCCAGCATTTTGGCAGGCGGAGTCGAGAGGACTGCCTGAGTCCAGGGATTCCAAACCAGCCAGGGCAACATGGTGAGACCTCGTCTCTGCAATAAATTTTTAAAAATTAGCAGGGCGTGGTGGTACGTGCCTGTAGTTCCAGCTACTTGGTAGGTTGAGGCAGAAGAATCACCTGAGCCCAGCAGGTTGAGGCTACAGTGAACGTGAGTATGCCACTGCACTTCATCCCGGGTGACAGAGTAAAAAAAAAAAGAAAAAAGAAAAGAAAAAGTCCTGTCTGGATTTGTAAGCCCTCCTGTTCATTCACTGAACAACCTTGGGCAGATCCCTCTGACCCTCAGTTTCTTTACCCATAAATATTCCCTTTTCAGGTTTGTGGAGAGCATTATTTGGTCACATGAATATATTGAGCCAATTTTATAAACTGTAAAGCTTTATAGACATGTAAAGTGTTGTTATATTAATCCTTCCAATCATGTATTCTATCTCTTATTGTAGATAAAAGACAGATTTTCCTAGCAGGAAAGAGGACAAGAAAAATCTTTGTCCTGACCCATAGAGACAATGTAGATTTAATTATCCTATCCCATGGCCCTACAAAGTAGCCACAGATGTACTGCTGATGTTATTGTTTCCGACATGCAAGTGTTGGCATTGCTTCCTTGAGTCAGGTCAAGATAACCTGGAAAGTTAGAATTATATCATTTGATACTAACTTGATATGTTAAACCATTGCAGCCTCATACAAGCAGGAAAGAATCTCCCTCTTTCTCTCTCTCTCTCTCTCATACACACACGTACACAAATACCTCCTTTTCAACATATTGTCCAATGTAATATTTCAGGTGAGTAGAGACTGTGCCCGTTGTATCAGCAGCTCATAGCATGATGCCTCAAAGTCACTTCTTAATTAATCATTGGTGAATCAATTTGAATGATTTATTTGCCTAGGTACTTGTAAAGCACTTTGCTGTATTTTCTGTAAAAATATTTAAATTTATTTGAAAATACATTTTCCTCTTTTTTTGAGATAAGGTCTCATTCTGTCACCCAGGCTGGAGTGCAATGGCGCGATCACAGCTCACCACAGCCTCCATCTCCTGGGCTCAGGTAATCCTTCCATCTCAGCCTCCTCTGTAGCTGGGACTACAGGCACGTGCCACACGTCTGGCTAGTTTTTTTATTTATTGTAGAGACAAGGTCTTGCTATGTTGCCCAGGTTGGTTTGGAACTCCTGGACTTAAGTGATCCTCTCACTTCAGCCTCCCAAAGTGCTGGGATTACAGGTGTGAGCCACTGCCTCTGGCTTCATTTATCTCTTAGAAACTACATTAGCACATTAATTGTCCTGTCTTGGGGTTATTTTTCTAAATTTAGACTATATATAAAATAAAAGCTTCCATTTCCTCCATATGTTTTTACTATCTTTGAGTGATTCAAAATGTACTCATGCTGCATGTATAAAGAAATAATTTAAGATTATAGTTTATATGATAACTCAGGGCACAGTGTGACATTCTTTTTGAAATTAATATGACATGATCGATGATCGAAAATTAAATCTGGGTCATTACTTTGTTAAACCCTGGTTGGGCCACGTGGTTCTTTGAGCTATGTCCACCATGTTTTCTAGCTTTGGTCCCCTCCCCTACCTTGGGGAGGTGAAGCTCCTCCCTCTTTTTCTCTAATTTACTTTCTAAATAAACTATATATTCCAATCTAAAAAAAGAAAAAGAAAATTTAATCCGCTCATTTTTCACAGTCCAAGGTCATCGGAAAGATTGTCTTTCACAGACACTAACCCTTAGATTTAGAACAGGGGTGCTAGGAAAGACACCTAGGCTGTGTCAGGTAGGGAATGTGACACAACCCACAATGGCATCATGATATTCAGGGTGGCCAGCTGAGGGAGCGAGCTCAGCCTAGCGGGCGCTCTAAAACACGTTAGTTTCAGACTTCAGAATTCCCACTGCCTCTTACATGTGTGGAGATTGGGCTTCACAGCCTACTCCCCTGCCCTCCATCTTAGCCATTCTTCTTCCAGTTGACTCCTGAGCCATAGAAATAAAAACAATAGTACCTGCCAAAACCTGGTATCCTCCAGTTTCTCCTCAAACACAAGTAACCATGAAAGTAAGCAAAAGAGAGCATGGGGGAAGGGTAGCAATGGATGTGCATGCTGTGAGTGCTGCTTGATTCTCTTTAAGTCCACCTTGCGTTATTGGTATTAAGTGTGATCGCTGAAAGAAAATTTGGAAATTCTTTCATCTCACCTCCTTACAGATCACCTCATTGCACAGATGAGTAAATAGAGGTCTACAGTGGCTATATGTGACTTTATCCAAAATCATATGTCTAGATGGTGGCAGCAAAAGGACTTGAACCCAGATAACCTCCCATTCTTGAGAGAACAAGTACATATTTTTCAGTCAGTCAAGAATTACTCATTTGGAACCCACCATGTACCTGACCATCCTCCTACATGCCATTAAAAAATGGTCAAAAAATATGAAGGAGGACCTAAAAAAAACCGGAATTATCTTTTGGAGTGCAGGCCCCTTGTGGGACAGGATTCCCCTGCTAGGTAAGTGTTCTAGGAACCCTAGAGCATCAGTGTACCAGCTTGCATTGTTGTGAGAGGCTTTGTTTGGCTTCAGCGCATTTTTTTTTTTGGAGATTCTTTCAACACATTTGTCCATTTCATGGTAGGTGATTTACGAGTGCACCTGGCCACACCCTGCTGAGTGTTCCAGCAGTTTTTGACCAAAAATGACCTGACTCCTGTGCCCTACACTTCCAATCTTGCCATAAGGGACTTTTTTGGGGGGGGGATTTGTTTCCCAGATGAAAAGTGTCCTCCAAGGGAAACATTTTGCTGATATGGAAGAGGTGAAACAAAAGACAACAGAAACACTAAAAGGCATCAAACTGTCGAGCTCAAAAGTTGTTTTGAGCAGTGGAAAAAGTGTCTCAATAGGTGTATTGCATCAAGCAAAGAGTACTTTGAAGGCGACTGAAGTTTAAACGTGTAAGAATAGACACACAACTTTTTATAAATAGATTCTGGGTTTTTGGGAGTTCCCCTTCATATAGTGCCCACTAAACATTGAGCACATGAGCACAAGGATGGGAACAACGGACACTGGCCACTGCTTAATGGAGGGAGGGAAGGAGGGAAGGTGGGCAACGAGGGATACAAAGTCACCCGTTGGGTACCACACCTATTATTGGGGTCAGGGGAGGGTTCATCAAAAGCCCAAGTCTTGCCCCCAAGCAATATACTTATGTAACAAATCTCGACGATTCTAAATGATAAATTAATATATAAATAAATGTAGTGTCCAGCATTGCAATTCTTTGGAAAGAAAAAACTGAGTTGTGAATGCATATAAGCAAGAGACCAAAGGGTTAATCAGAAAAGAAATAATTTTCACATAAAGTGATCTTTCTTCCTTTTTTTATTGCAAGCTCAGAGAGAATTGTAGCAATACAGGTTGAGCAATTTTCTTTTTTATGAATCTTGTGCTCAATTTATGAAAGCCATTTTGCAACCCATTTACATGCAGTAAACCTTTGCTTTAAGGTTCTGTCATTTACCTTGATCATGATTATTTATAGTCCTTTTAGAAAAGGCCCTTTGCTGGTTTAGCTCTCAAGCACCACACTGCCACAAGGCAGTCTTATACTGTGTCTTTTAAGGCAGAGGAGTAAGCTAAGACATGGCCAGTCTCAGAGTGAGGTGTGAGGCATGGGCATAGTATGTGATGGGAAGACAATGAATTGGAAACAGGAGTCTTGAGTTCACAACCAGCTCTGCGCTCTCACTAGGTAATCCTGGGCATTTATGCTACTTCAGTGTGTTTGTTCACTTGTAGAAATAGAATGGCACTTTCATCACAAAACTATAAAGCAGAGTGTAACTGAGGGATTTCGTGTGCAAGCTACATTGTCAGTTACAAAGAATAAGCTGTTTTATGAACTAATTGTCTGGCTATGAACTATAAATCACTGAAAAGGATTGATATGTCTAATCTAAAATATTCCTTGATCTCATCTACTGTTCTGCCTAATACACATGAGCACATCAACCAAGAGTAGGGACCTTTTCTTTTGGCACGTGGGAGGTACTCAACCAAGTATCTGTTGCGTTCATGAATAAATAAGATTTCTAGATGAAAGTCACTATGTTCCCCTCCCACTGTGGGAGCTTTTCTGTCCTCTCAATAAATCCTGATTTCTCACTAAAAAAAAAAAAAAAAAAGAATGTCACTATGTTAGGCATGGTATAGAATACAAGACAAGTAACATGTCATGCCAAATTTCAAGGGGCTTATAATTAGAATGGCAGCCATGAATGTGCAAAGAGTCAAGGAGATATGTCGTGGTTCTAGATGAGAGAAGACAGTGTGAAAGCGTGTCTGCGGCCCTCTCTGGAGGATTGATGCAGCAGGAACCTTTCCTCTTCTTAGCACTGGGGGAGTTCACCTCCAATCTCACCTTGCCCAACCATGCAACTCTTTGTATCAGCCATGGTCCCAGCACCACTTAGATGCCTGCTGGAAAGGGTTTAATGGAAATGCATATAATAAAGGGGAATGTAGAGATGTGGGCGGAATTATGGGGACCAAAAAGAGTTGGCAAGGCACAGGCTATCAGGGAATGAGAGCTGGAGCCCAGCACAAGAATCCTTGAAAATCCCAAGTCCAAGTGGAACCAGTAAAGGTCAAGTCAATTGGACAACTGTCAAGTCAAAGTTGGCAGGAGTTAACAAGAGTTTGTATGTATTTGGTACAGACGCTTTATGTGGGCTTTTCCTTGAGGTCTCAGGCCTCCCTGTCTAGACATAGAACTCTATATCTAAAGGACTAGCTTTCTGAAGCTGGGATCTGTCACTGTTTGCCTCTGCAAGTAGTATGTGAAATGGCTAATGTCTTCCTTGACACCTCGGCACTTACCACGCACAGCCTTCGCAAGGTACAGAACAGGAGAAGATGGACTATGCCTTCAACAATAAAAGACGAGTCATCCGCCTGGTCCTACAGTGGGCAGCCATGTGTGGAGACCTCCTCCAAGAGGATGACGTGGCCATGGCCTTCCTGGAGGTATGGCAGGGAGGGGGGTCATCCCTTCCAAGAATGCACCTCTGTCCTATAATATAGGGACCTACCGTTTAGTCACGGCAGCTTTCCTGGAGAGACTGTAATTGCAAATTCTAGACTGTTAGCATGTTCATTCATCAGAAAGGTATTGTAGAAAAAGGAAAGAAAAACATCCTTCATTACCCGACCATTCTAATTCAATAACTGGTAGCATTTTAATGTATCGTCATCTCATCTCCTTTGTATACTTAATGTTGTTGTAATTACACAGTACCCAACATTTTGCAGGCTGCTTTTTCCATTTAACTTTCTATAAGCATTTTTTCTCTCAGTACACTCCTTATAATAAAAATCTCTAAAGACCATTAAGCAACTATGTCACAGATACATATATATATATATATTTTTTGAGTTGGAGTCTCACTCTGTTGCCCAGACTGGAGTGCAGTGGCACGCTCCCGGCCACCGCAGCCTTGACCTGCTGGGCTCTGGCCATCCTTCCGCCTCAGCCTTCCAAGTAGCTGGAACCACAGGTGCGCACTACCACACCCGGCTAATTTTTTTGATTTATTGTAGAGATGAGGTCTCGCCAAGTTGCCCAGGCGGATCTCGAACCTGCGGGCTCAGGCAATCCACTCACCTCGGCCTCCCAAAGCGTGGGATTATAGGCTGAGCCACCGAGATATAGTTATTTCTTCCCAAATTGTTAAATATTCGTAGCATTTTTGGTTTTCGCCCTCCTAGAATTATAGTGCAGTGAACATTTTTGTGCAAGTAAGTCTGTCCTTGGTTATGTTCCTAGAACTGGGATGACTAGAGCTAATGGTAGGTATTTTTGAGTGGAGTGGAGCAGATTATTTTATTGAGGAATTGCTAGAACAGGAAGTGGTAGACCATGACAGTAGTTCTCAAACACTGCTCTAAATTTCTCTTTCCCTTCCCAGAGCTCTAGCGCCCTACGACAGCCTTGATCCTGACATTTAACCCCTTAGTTACTCACTCTCTCCTCCAAAATTTAGATGAAGACCTTACTTCTGTGCGGGCAAAAGGCAACGTCACTTTCATTTCAAACCTTTTCAGTCTGTGTGTTCTAAAATGAATCATCCAAAAGAACCACCCACCTCTCTCCTTTTTAACTATTATTTCACAAGCAGAGAGGTAAGGCAGGGAGGAGAGGTGGGCCATGAGAGTCCATTGATGCTGTGGAATGAAGTGTTTTGAAAATGTGAGGAGTACTAGTAGCTAGGGGACGTATGTTGACTCATGGCTGATTCGTGGCCTCCTCCTCCTATTGAGTACAGGACCATTTTGCAGATGGTCTAAAGTGGTAGCCAAGCTGTCACTGCTCTGGTTCTCATCATCTGCCATGGAGGCCACTGCTCTCAGGCAAAGTTGGCACACCTGCTGGTGCAAGGTGCTCAGGACAGTTCCCAGGAGGTCAGCACAGTGTCCCGATGGCACAAACTCAGCATGCATCCAATGTGGTGCTGAAGACCAAGCCTACATTTTACTGCCAACAATTAACCAGAACGAGTGGTAGTTAAACAACAAATATTAAAATAATGTTAAAATGAATATTGAAATTCCCCTGAAAAAAATATTGAGGTAAAAAATTGTCTTAGGCTGGACACAGTGGCTCACGTTGTATCCCAGCACTTTGGGAGGCTGAGCAGGAGAATTGCTTGAACCCAGGAGTTCGAAACTAGCCTGGGCAACATAGTGAGACCTTGTCGCTACAAAAAAAAAAAAAAAAAAAGAAAGCCAAGAATGGTGTCGCATGCCTGTAGTCCCAGCTACTCAGGAGGCTGAGGCAGAAGGATTGCCTGAGCCCAGGAGATTGAGGCTGCGGTCAACCATGTTGGTGCCCCTGCATTCCTGCCGGGGTGACAGAGTCTTCAACTCAAAAAAAAAAGTGCTCTAAGTATGGACTATAAAATGACCCATTCTAAAACAATGCATCACATTGCCTTTCATATAAACATATTATAATCAATTCATTTGCAACTTATTTTAAATTGAACTTTTTATTTTGATGTAATATATCTAACATACAGTTCCATTTTAATCATTTTTAAGTGTACGATGCAGTGGCATTCGTTTCATTCTCCATGTTGTGCAGTCATCACCACCATCTATTTCCAGAACTTCTTCTCATAAGCGATTTTGAATTTAGATATAGTGTAACATTTTCTTTCTTTTTTTTTTTTTAAATTCCTCCAGGCCATAAAACCATGGTCTGGAGATGCTGGCGAGCAGATGACGTAGGGACATGTCTTTTTTGCTCATTACAGAAGCATGTGCCTTCTGCAGTTCTTGTTAAAAGCCTGTGACCTTTGCCAATTACAGGAGTTTTATGTGTCTGTATCAGATGATGCCCGGATGATTGCTGCCCTCAAGGAGCAACTGCCGGAGCTGGAGAAGATTGTCAAACAAATGTAAGGAAGGGCTTGGCTTTGGGGGTATGCCTTTATCACGTGAGTGCCTGCCTCGTGATCAAAATATCTTCCAAACATCCTTTGCCCACAAGGAAGGCTTCTGCTGGCCTTTCAACAGCCATGCAGTGTTCTGGCTTGAGTAGACTGAACCGAGGGCATAGGTGGTACAGTAGGCCAGATGAGCAGAAGGACTGGAATTCTGTTCATTCTGCACTGGAAGGCCGCCAAGAGAAAGACTGGGAAGGAACGACCCCCCTTTGTAGAGTCCAACTCCATGAACTTAGGTCCCATAGGTTCAAAGCAGTGAAATTAGCAATAAAATAGTCAGTGACATGTAAAGAAAACTTGAGGGCAATTGCGTATATGGAAAATTCACTTTCTGCTGCCAAAGCTGTTGGTGGTGAACATTTGTGTCCTCTCAAGGAAAACAGAAGTTTTTCACATGTTGTTACTTGAGCTATAGATTAAATACAGTACTAGAGAATGCTGGATAGACTTTGAGAGCTAGAAATCCTGACTTTGAACATCACTTCTGCCAAGGATCTGCCTATGACAAGAGCTGTTGTTTTTGCTGTCCCCTGCGCTTTGGTCTCTTAGTATTAAAATGAAGAGGCACATACTCATATGCCCTCCTGAAGAGATTCCATGATTTTATTTCCTAACGTAAAATTAAAATTATATACAAATAAAGCAATTTAAAGTAATAATAGACCTGATGCAGTCCCAGCACTTTGGGAGGCCGAAGTGGGACGATCACTTGAGCCCAGGAGTTTGAGACCAGCCTGGGCAACATAGCGAGACCTTGTCTCTACAAAAAAATCAGCCAGGTTTGGTGGCACATGCCTGTAGACTCATCTACTCAGGAGGTGGAAGCACCGCCTGAGCTCAGGAGGTCTAGGCTGCAATGAGCCATGATCCTGTCACTGTACTCCAGCCTGGGTGACAGAGTGAGACCCCAACTTAAAAAAATAAAAAGAAAGAAAGCAGTCATAGCAATGGTGTTAAGTAATGTGCTTTCTCTACTTCTCGTAGCTCAGAAGATACAAAGGCACCACAAAAGAAGGTAAGTGAAATGGATTCTGAATTTCTGTGCCCTGTGGTATTACAAGTCTCCAGAAATATATTACAGTATCTCTCTCTATATATATGATTTACTTTTTGTAATTACAACATATGTTATCTTCATTTCTTGACTCCACTTGCTTCTCAGATGCGTTTCCTCTGAGTGGCTGGTGCACTTTGGTCATGCTCCCTGATGGCACGTGTTGTGGTTTTGCTTTTACAGCACAAAGTTCTTCTGCAGCAGTTCAACACAGGTGACGAGCGAGCCCAGAAGCGCCAGCCCATCCGCGGCTCTGATGAGGGTGAGAATTCTCTTCCAGCCTATGGTTGTGTCGATTATTTAGAATCCAATTCAAATCTTCCCTCCGGGAATCCTCACCATGGACCCACAGAATAGCTTCTCCTGGAGGCAAGCCGTTGCAGTCCAATGATGATGATGATTATGAGTCAGAGTCTCACTCTGTTGCCCAGGCTGGAGTGCAGTGGCATGCTCAAGGCCATGGCCACGTAGACCTCCTAGGCTCAGGCAATCCTTCCACCTCAGCCCTCCAAGTAGCTGGAACTACAGGCACATGCCACCACAACCAGCTAATTTCTTTATTTATTGTAGAGACAAGGTCTCGCCATGTTGCCCAGGCTGGTCTCTCACTCCTCAGCTCCATCTCCCAAACCGCTGGGATTACAGGCATGAGCCACCACACCCAGAAGTCCAATGATTTATGTTTTCTTTGTTTTTTAAACTTTAAAATTCTTGATTTTAAAGATGTAGGGTACAATTCAGGGTTAGGTATACAAATGTTCACTATGCAGGTACTCTTGCTGAAATTTATGTTTTCAAACTCTTGTGCCTGGAGTCGAGGTGCTTGTCTGCCCTTCCCTGATTCTGCCTCTCCCTGACTAACATGTTTCTTGGAGGAAATGAAGGTGATCCCAGGACCTGATTGTCAGGCTTGCCCAGCTCTGGGAAAGGCCGGTGGGGAGGTAGCTGGCACCTTGTGGGTGCCTAAAAGAAGGTGGAACATGAGCATCCTGCCCCAGGACAGCCTCTGGCTCTGCACACAGCCTCCTTAGTACCCATCAGGGAGGGGAAGGTGCTGGCTTTTATTGTTGGATTATTTATCTTCCCCCTGGGATTCCTAACCATGAACCAAAGAATAACTTCTCCTGGAGGCACCCCGTTGCAATCCAGTGATGATGATTATTATAATGAGTCAGAGTCTCATTCTTGTTGCCCAGGCTGGAGTGCAGTGGCACGCTCACGGCCACAGCCACCTAGACCTCCTAGGCTCAGGCAATTCTTCTACCTCAGCCCTCCAAGTAGCTGCAACTACAGGGACACACCAAAGAACCACAACCCAAAATAATCACAATAATGATAATAAAAATTTCATTTTAGCTGGGCACAGTGGTTCATGCCTGTAATCCTAGCACTTTGGGAGACTGAGATGGGAGGATTGCTTGAGCCTAGGAGCTCAAGACCAGACTAGGCAACATAGTGTGAGATTATCTCTACAAAAAAAAAATCAAAAAATTAGTCAGACACAGTGGCACCCTCCTGTAATCCGCTATCCAGGAGGCTGAGGCAATCACCTGAGCTCAGGAGGTTGAGGTTGTAGTGAGCCTTGATCATGCCACTGCACTCCAGCCTGGGTGACAGAGTGAGAAGCTAACTCAAGAAAAGAAAGGTTTTCTTCATTTTAGGCCAAAATGAATCTTGTAATTTAAGCCCCACGTATCACAGTAACTGGTATTACTTCCAGGAGTTTTATGTGAGCCTGTGGGTGCCATATATACGGGTCTGCTGGGCTAGGTCAGCTGAGCTAAATCCCAATCCCAAAGCACACAAACTGGGGAAGCAAACGAGCAGGAATGTCAACATAGACTCACAGCCAAGGCAGAGGCACTATTGTGTGCAGAGGTGTTCATATTGGCTCCCTGCCGCCACTCAAGGCCACGATGGTCTATTAATCACCCACAGTGTGGCACTTCAGACCCAGAACGTAGGCTTAACGATACTTTCTGTTTTTCCCCATGACCTATTTGTGGGGTTTTTACTCATATTTGTTGCTGTTTCTAGTTGGGGTCAGCAGCCACATGTGTCCCCATTCTTAGACCAATACAAAGATAAGCAGTTTTAGTAGGGGGCGGGCATAGAGTTAGACGAGTGTGAATAAATACAATGGTAAGAATGGCAAGACAATGACAATTCGGGGGAATGTCTAAACATTTTTCATAACTTATGACTTGTTTGGTTTTTTTTAAGAACGCCCGAGTCTGATTTGCCACATTGTTTCTGCCTTTGCTAGTTCTGTTTAAGGTCTATTGCCTGGACCACACCTACACAACCATCCGGGTACCAGTGGCTGCCTCAGTGAAGGAAGTCATCAGTGCAGTTGCCGACAAGCTGGGCTCTGGGGAAGGCCTGATCATAGTCAAGATGAGTTCTGGAGGAGGTAACAACCTTAATTAGTATTTTGGGCTTCTGCAAAATGGAACATCTCATCTAAACAGAGACCACGCAAGGAGTTAGTGTCACCATTTTAGGCTGACTCAGAAGAATGCACTGGTGCTGTGTATGCTCCTACAAAGAACAGAAATGGTGTGGTTGGAAGTCAGCTGAGTGTCTAATATCCCTTATCTTGTAGGTACCCACTTTAAAGCAGAAAGAAGTGGAGTGGTTGTTTTTTTTTTTGAGTTGGAGACTCCGGTGATCCTTCCGCCTCAACCTTCCAAGTAGCCGGAACTACAGGCACACACTACCATGCCCAGCTAATTTTTGATTTATTGTAGAGATGAGGTCTCACCAAGTTGCCCAGGCGGGTCTCAAACCCGCGGGCTCAGGCAATCCAAGAAGTGGAGTGATTTATCTGAGGTGGCTGGAACTGAGAGGACTCTGGTATGGATGCCAACTTGGAGTTATTTCAGTATTATAAACCCTAATCCAAAAAAGCTTAAGGCTTTGCAACCCTGAGAAACATGGACCCCAAGAGGGAATCTAACTTGACAAACTCAAGCCCATAGGTTTCTACAAGTCTGAAGTCAGAGGTAGTCAGAGGCCAACTCTTTTCAGTTGATGATTGTTCCCTTCCTTACCCAGTAGAGAAGCAGAAGCCCCACTCATCAAACGAAACGAGCACTATCACCCTCACCAGGGAATTATAATTCATTTCATTGTCCCTGATTACTCTTTGCTTCCCTGAAATGGCATTTATTCATTCATCAAATATTTACGGGCCACTTAGTGTGATTGTGACAAGAGAAGATGAGTGAGACACAGCCCGCTTCCCCAAGGTGTTCCCAGGTGAGGGAAGAGGGAGACAGTAACAGTCGCTATCCATGCAGGCAAGGGTTTTAGGAACCGCCCGCCATGTTGCAGGAGAGACTGGAGGAAGGACCAGTAAAGCTAATGATTTGACAGCCATTTGAGGGATTCTTCAGCACAAGTGAGCCATTTCTACAGTGTTTTAAGGCCAATGATTCTATTAATGTAGGATTATTATTATTATTTTAGTTGAAGTCTTACTCCGTCGCCCAGTCTGCAGTGCAGTAACATGCTCACAGCCACCGCAGCATCAACCTGCTGGGCTCCAGCAATCCTTCCACCTCAGCTTTCCAGGGTAGCTGAAACTGCAGGTGCACATTACTGTGCCTGGCTAATTTTTTATTTTATTTTAGAGACAAGGTCTCGCCAAGTTGCCCAGGCTGGTCTCGAACCTGCAAGCTCAGTCATGTAGGATTTTAAAGTGCATGTTAGAGTCCCAAGTTCTCCCCTTCTGTTTCTGTCCCAGTTGAGCTTGTCAAGCTAGATTCCTTCTTGGGGTCCATGCTTCTCAGGGCTGCAAAGCCTTAAGGGTTTTTTGATTCGGGTTTATACAAAAGAACTCCAGAGCCGGGCTTGGTGGCTCAGCCTGTAATCCCGCGCTTTGGGGGAGGCTGAGGCGAGTGGATTGCCTGAGTCCGCGGGTTTGAGACCCGCCTGGGCAACTTGGCGAGACCTCATCTCTATAATAAATCAAAAATTAGCCGGGCGTGGCAGCGTGCGCTTGTGTTCCAGCTACTGGGAAGGCTGAGGTGGAAGGATCGCCAGAGCCCAGCAGGTTGAGGCTACAGTGGCCGGGAGCAGCCACTGCACTCCAGTCTGGGTGACAGAGTGAGACTCCAACTCAAAAAAAAAAAAAAAAAAAAAGAACTCCAGGCTGGCATCTACACTGGAGTTCTCTCAGTCCCAGCCACCTCAGATAAATCACTCCCCTTCTTTCTGCCTTCAAGTGGGTACCTACAAGATAGGGAATACTAGACTAGATCGCTTGTCCTCGACAATCCCGCTGCACATTCTTTCTCCAGGTCTTTACCCACATGTCAGTGTCTCCCTGAGACCTTCCTCCTTCCTTTCCTTGATTCCCTTTCTAAAATGTTTACCTCATCCTCTTATACATGCTACCTAGCCCCATCCCCTGCTGTATTTTTTCTCCTCGTCACTTCTCACTCTCTAACATATTGATCTTGTTCATTGCCTGGATCTCCCACTATGTGTGATATACAGTAAATGCGAAATAAATATTAGGTCGATGCATAAGTTCATAGCGTTAATAGTTGCCCATGGAATGCAAATGTCACATGATGATTGATTCGTCACAGTTCATCACATTGACCGATTCTTGGGTTGACTGACAAGGACCATCGTGGACTAAAGCATTTAAACAGTCTTCATCAAAGCCCAGGGGTCTTCCTGAATACGGAGAATCACTCAGGTCACAGTGGCCCCCTTTGAAATGACAAAACTATTTTCTTTTTTTTTTTTTTGAGTTGGAGTCTCACTCTGTCACCCAGACTGGAGTGCAGTAGCTGTTCCCGGCCACTGCAGCCTCGCCTGCTGGGCTCCGGTGATCCTTCCACCTCAGCCTTCCAAGTAGCTGGAACTCCAGGCGCGCGCTACCAAGCCCGGCTAATTTTTTTGATTTATTGTAGAGATGAGGTCTCGCCAAGTTGCCCAGGCGGG
>NW_007252087.1:331798-333552 GCF_000164805.1 Carlito syrichta
CGGGCTCAGGCAATCCACTCACCTCAGCCTCCCAAAGGCGCGAGATTACAGGCTGAGCCACTGAGCCCGGCGAACTAATTTTTTAAGTGTAGGAGGAGGCTTAATCTAGTTCACACTATTGCCCTCCAAATCAGAGAATAAGTGAAAAAACAATAATAAATTTTGCATCTAAAATCATGTAGGAGCTCAGAAACCTCCTACGTTTCTTAAAAAATGATCTTTCCATGTCCAAAGTACTGGGAGTTATTGCTAACATCTAGAAACATAACTTGTTATAGAAATAGCAAGTGCGGTTTTTCATATATAGTAATTGTGGTTGCAGCTCAGAACTGGGTGAATTGACCCTCTGGCATTCCCATTTCTGCTTTGTGGTCACTTGTGATGGCATCCCGGGTGTCGCGGGGATGCATCGATGCTGGGCCGTTTTTATTCAGTGGGTCCCTTCAGGACTGTATTTTGTGCAGTCTCTCTGCGTGTTCCAGTAATTCACTGAGCTGGCAATTTGTTGGTGTGATTAGGGCAGTGCAGCAAATCTCAGATGTATTTAATAGGCAATCTCGTGCTTTTTATGTTCACAGAAAAGGTGGTGCTCAAGCCTAATGATGTTTCAGTATTTACGACGCTCACCATTAATGGACGCCTGTTTGCTTGCCCACGAGAGCAATTCGATTCTCTGGTAGGTGTGGACGACCTCCTCAGAGCAGCATCTGTAATCAGAAAAACTTGTCTAGAGCTTCATTTTGCAGCCCCACATTGAACCTAGTGGCTACAAAATCTTGAATGCTACTTAGCTTTCTCTTTTTCTGCGGTCTATTGGGTAAGCCTCAGGTGTTCGTCTGAGATGCTCTGAGTTTTAGATTTTCTCTTGTGGAAATTACCCAAATAGCACCACTACTGGGGCATAATTCAGCTTTCAGAGCTCTTTGTTATAATTCACCTCATTGATATGTCCTCAGTTTAAATATTAATATTAAAAATCTGGATACACCCAAATACAATTTTTTTTTTAAAGAAAGATACGACTATTGATCAGACGCCTTTGCGTGATGGCAAAGCCACTATCTGGCCTAAGAGAAATGCTGTTCCCTAAAAGCGCTCTTTCTGCCTTGTATAGGAAATGCCAGAGGCCAGAACATTTCCCTACGTCTTCAGAACACTTGTTCCCAGCCACACAGAGCTTTCTGTGAATAAAGACCTAATTAGCCCACGCTTATAATTGAGTAGTCTGCTCTCTTTTATGCAGGCGGTGGCATTCATTTATATGTATCCTACAAAAATTAGGCATGAAGGTGAGTAGCTAGCTATCGGAGTATCTTAGAAAGCCTGTGGTGCTGGCTTGGAGGGTAGAAAAACTCATTTGTTCAGTCTTTGGACACCCAGATCTTCTCTTCTGAGAAAAGTGCAAAACAAGAGCTGGACGTAAACTGCATCCAATATGGGGGAGAGTTTAACTAACTACATAGGTGATGCAAATCAGCCCTTATAGGTAAATCAAGATTCTCCTCTTTGGACTTTTTAGAGCTTGTGTTAGCCTCATTATAATCCTGATTTTCTGTTTGGGGAGAGCCATGCTGTGCTCTCTAGTGAACTCAGGCGAATTTTTATAATATCTTGAATAGCATACTTGGAGAGGCACTTAGCAAGCATGGCATCCATTCTCTTGCTAATCCCTCATCCCTTTTGGTCCATGAACATCCTCACCTTTCCTCAATTGCCAGCGCTATCAAATCTGGATCTGTTCACAGTCCTTTTCA
>NW_007252087.1:333572-384394 GCF_000164805.1 Carlito syrichta
AAAACAAGAGTTGGACGTAAACTGCATCCAATATGGGGGAGAGTTTAACTAACTACATAGGTGATGCAAATCAGCCCTTATAGGTAAATCAAGATTCTCCTCTTTGGACTTTTTAGAGCTTGTGTTAGCCTCATTATAATCCTGATTTTCTGTTTGGGGAGAGCCATGCTGTGCTCTCTAGTGAACTCAGGCGGATTTTTATAATATCTTGAATAGCATACTTGGAGAGGCACTTAGCAAGCATGGCATCCATTCTCTTGCTAATCCCTCATCCCTTTTGGTCCATGAACATCCTCACCTTTCCTCAATTGCCAGCGCTATCAAATCTGGATCTGTTCACAGTCCTTTTCAGATATATTTTAGTCATCTACATTCATTGCTTTCTAAATAAATATTTCTCAACATTGAGGGATTGGAAAAAAAAAAAAAGGCCATAAATGAGTTGTGCTGCCCTCTCCTGGAAAGGAAAGCCATAAAAAGCTGGATTAGCTGTAGCCCCAAGGGAGGTGCTAGGTGATGTGTTTACCACATGGCACTGGGCCCTCTCTTGCTGACTGGGTCTTGGCTGCAGTGCCAGACGCTGTGGTGTAAAGATAAGGGAGTGTGGATGGTCTTCAGCTCCCTATGGGGCAGATAGAACTTTTTAAGACTCTGTTTATTTGCACACAGTCCAGCAGCCTTCCAAGTTCTCAGTCCTTGCCTGTCTTCCATGTTAAGGCCTCTGCAGTGCAAAGGAGTTTACTTTGCAGTAAGTACCCTGGACATGAGCTTCTTCCCTTTCAGCTCTTTGCTATCCACCATGCTGCGAGTGACCAAACATTACCTGCCCCACATGACGAGACAGGGAATTTCTGCGCTGGCTTTCTAGAGATTTCCTTTGAGGACAGTCCCTCTAGGAAGAGTTGTACAGAGGATGACTCTGCGGTACAGAATGTTGGCCAAACCCTCCGATCTATCAACACGTGCTTGTGAAGTGCGTGCTTTGTATTGGGGGCTGTGCTAGCTTCTGGGTGACACTAGACCAAGTGCTCAGAACTTCTCTGTCTTTACGACAGTGACAGTAAAGCTGGGGAGAGGAGGCTAAAACAAGCAGCCTGGAGGAGAACAAGCTTTAATGTTAGATTGTGTTGTCCAGAAGGAGTAGCGTGCCAGTGATTTAGCCTAGCAGATAAGGGCTCAGATTCCATAGCTGTACTCTCTGGACATTTGATGTAAGTATAAATGCCAGTGCAGAGCAAATCACAAGAAATCCCACGGTCCTGTGATGTGGTTCTACTTGTGTCCATCCACTCGTTCCTCAGACTTTTATTTAGCACCTACTACACCCTTTCAGGCATTGTGGATAGTTCTGGCACTGGGATGGTCTCAGAGATGAACCCGTCATGGTCCTTGTACCTCTAGGAGCTCATAGTGTTGTGAGAGATACCAGTGTGTGATCAGTGAGAATCCAGTGTGACAAATGCCATTGCAGAGCCAGGCATGGAGGGTGTGTGGGCCCAAGGGGGGATGTTAAAGTACAACTGACTCTAGCCACCTCTTTGTCACTGACAGTCAGTATGTCCTTTTTATGTCAGTTTCCTTGTCTGGAAAACGGGAGGGTAGGAGTACTATTCTCCCAATCGCCCACTCTCCAGCCTTAACCAAAAAAACCATCACTCAAAAAGGGTGGGGAGAAAATCCATGGGAGTCGTGTGACTGTGGGGAGGCAGTCTTCAGATCTGTCTGTGCAGGGCAGATCCCCATAAGTTCTGCTGTGCCTCATCCATAGGAAATTTCCACTGGGATCTCTCAGAGAAAATGGCCCAAGGAGAGGCTTCCTGTGGGGTCCAGGGAAAGCATGTGCATGGGCATTCCCCACTTCAGACTGAGGAGCATCTTTTGGGGCGCAGGTTTTCTCTTCAGTAAGCTCATAGAGGAGGGGGTCAGCCTGCTCTTTGCCTCCCTTTGTGGGAGGCTTGGTGAGTCCTGCCTATTCAAGCAAAAGTGGAGATTCAACCAAGCTTTCTGTTAGTCTCTCAAAAGAGATGCATGAGCTGGGCACAGTGGCTCAAGCCTGTAATCCCAGCTCTTTGGGAGGCTGAGGTGAGAGGATTAACTGAGCCCAGGGGTTCAAGATGAGCCTGGGCAACTTGGTAACCTTTTTGGGCTACAATAAATCAAAAAACTAAGCCGGGCATGGTAGCATGTGCCTGTAGTTCCAGCTAATTTGAAGGCTGAGGCAGAAGGATTGCCTGAGCCCAGCAGGTCAAGGCTACAGTGGCTGCGAGCATGCAACTGCACTCCAGCCTGGGCAACAGAGTGAGACTTAAACTCAAAAGAGAGAGAGAGAGAGAGACACGAATGGTAGACGAGTCACTATGGCTAAAAGGACTTGCATATTTCTCAATACTGAAATCTTCCCTGTGGTTGTTAGGTTAATTTATCCCCTTTGTGAAAAGTTATAAAGCCTTAAAGAAAAGAGACAGGGAGAGAGGTGGGCTGAGTCTCTCCAATCGTGAGGAGGGAGCAAACCCAAGGAATAGTGGGAGGGGACATCTTAGAGAAGTAGAGAGGCTGTGTTCTCAGGAGTGGCTGCAAGAGGGAAGGGCAGTTAGGAGGTGCCCTGGTAAATACATGTAATCCCAGCACTTCAGGAGGCAGAGGTGGGAGGATCGCTCAAGGCCAGGGGTTTGAGACCAGCCTGGACAATATAGCAAGACCTCCTCTCTACAAAAACTCAAAAAATTAGCCAGGTGTGGTAGTTGGCACCTGTGGTCCTACCTATTCAGGAGGCTGAGGTGGGAGGATCACCTGAACCCAAAAAGTCGAGACTGTGGTGAGCCGTGGTTGTGCCATAGCACTCCAGCCTGAGCAACAGAGTGAGACCCGAACTCGAAAAAAAAAGTCAGAGAGAGAAGAACAGATGTGGAGCGCTAGTTCAACCCTGAGAGGTGGTCCTGTGACCTCAAATTTAAGAGCTTCCTCAACTTGTCCACCTAGGACTCGCCCTAGTTGAAATCATTCTCTCTAGGAGATATTTTCATAAACTGCTTGCTCATCAGCTTCAGGTCAGTTTCCTAAATTTGAAGCCTTGGGAATTCTCTTTTCTCCCCATTGTTCTCTGTCTCCTGCATAGAGTAAATCAGGAACAACCGTATTTAGCGCTTATATCCAGGTGTTGTACAATCACACTTTCCCTTACACTTGCATTGCTCTGGTGCTTCTAGAAAGTGAACTAATTTGGGAGAGGAGGCCTCCCCTGTGGCAGGCTCTGTTTATAAGACTCACTGAAGTTATTCCCATCCAGTCCTCTTGACAAGCCTAGGGATAGGTATCTTGTTCCCATCTTACCAGAGGTGGAAACAGACATTAGGGAATCAACCCAAGTCTCCGCAGTTAGAGTGGGGTTTATACTCAGGGTCGTTGCTCTCTAAAGCTGGCACTAGCCTGGTCTACTATCTGGCCCATTACGAAATCCAGACTCCTAATCTGGTACACGAAGACTTGCTAAAAAGTGTTCAAACTGTCCATCGGGTCCCGCTGTGTTCTCTGCACCCGCCAAGCGAGTCTCACGACAGTCTCCCAACTTCCATTTTCACCAGGGAGACGAAGAGTTTCCAGGGACCTCCCAGGCCTGAGCAGAGGAGAAAAGAATCTCCGTAGGTCACTCTTCACCGAATCTTATTTGTCACGGTCCACATTTTTTCAGTCAGTGGAATTGATTGTAATGATGATGACTGTAAAGATGTCACTGCAGCAAGTAACATTAAGAGCAAAGGCGTCTTTCTCCTCCGAGCAAAATCTGAGTTTCAAGAGATTCCCCAAAGCATCGATCTCCTTTCCCCTCAGAAATTTCCAAAAGCATTCGGCACAAAGTACTTGTCTGTGTTGAGATTCTGATGTATTTGTGCATTATTATTCATAGACTCCCTTACCAGAACAGGAAGGCCCGACTGTCGGAACAGTAGGAACTTTTGAACTGATGAGTTCCAAAGATTTAGCATTCCAGATGACGATTTATGATTGGGAGCTCTTCAACTGTGTCCATGAGGTAAGGTCCTCATTGGGTGCATTAGCAGGTATGGTAGCAATTCAGGCTGAAGGCAGCTGGCAAGGACCAACTCTGAGTTGCAACATGGAAACCACATGACCTTTTTGTTGTATATTGAGCTTATAAATACAGCCTGTTATAAAACCTTTGAGTATTAAAGAAAAATCTTTTAAGATTTAAAGTGTGCCATGTTTTCCTGAGCATATTAAGCCAATAAAACCTAGTTTGTATTTATATATTTAACAAGCCTCTTGGAAGCCTTTCAGATCTGATTGAGGTCACATTTGTTGACCAATAAAACACTGTCTTGACAAAGAGAGAAACCTAGTTGGTATTGTTATTTAAAAACAAACAAATTGTTTTCCTTTCTTTTCTAGCTGGAGCTCATCTATCACACATTTGGAAGGCATAACTTTAAAAAGACCACAGCAAACTTGGATTTGTTCCTGAGGAGATTTAATGAAATTCAGTTTTGGGTCGTCACTGAGATCTGCCTTTGTTCCCAGCTCAGCAAGCGTGTTCAGCTGTTAAAAAAATTTATTAAGATAGCAGCCCAGTAAGTATCTTTAGCTTGGGAAGAGAAAAACATCTTTGAGCTGTGTTTACATTCTTAGACTACACCTGAAAAAGAAAACCAGGCTATAGGAACTACTTAAGTACAAGAACGGGGCTTAAGAATAACTGAACTCTTATAAAAGATGGATCTCTTCTAGCTTTTATAATATTGAGCATCAACAGATAAGTTAACTTCTTACAGCACTGGTGCCGGAATCAAAATTGTGACCTTGGAACTATTCGAGCTTTTTTTTTTTTTTTTTTTTTTGGTTAAGCAGTTTAAAGATTCCTCCAGTAAACAAAGTTTCATTGTAGAAAGTTCTGTTTGAAAGACTCTTGAGGTGGACGTCCAGCATGACACATTCTCACCAGTAGAGGGCAGTGGAGCATGCATGTATACAACAGCACATCCTGTTCAACCAGAATTAAATCTGTGAAGTGCATGAAGGCGAGCTAACCTGGTTCATGAAAATCATCTCCATAAACATTCGAAAAAGGAAGCATCTTATAAATATTCTATTTAACAGCACTTCTTAGGAAACAATTTCTTTACTGCAGGGGCCAGTTAGAGGTCTCCCTGACATGAATTTAATCTTCCCCTACTACTTAGATATGCCTGACAACCTCCTGTTTACTTCCATGTTTTTGGTATCACCACAGTGCTAAAAATAAAATGCTAAATGTGGCCTATGGCTGTGAGACTTCTTTCCTTTCTGAATGCAGGGAGCTCTAGCACAGGAAGGTTGAGATCACAAGTGACCCCAGCTAGGCAATCTTCTTGAGCCAAACAGTTTAGATCCCACACAGAATTTGCTTTCCTGGGGTAAAAACAAAGAAATAAAGGCCATTTGACATTTTACAGATATCAGTTTGCCAAATGCCTTGAATTATTTTGCCAAAAATTAGAGGGTTCAACAGAAATCTCTTTGATTCAAAATCTGCTATCTCTTAATATGGAAAAACTGGTTATTTAAAGAAAGGTTTGGTAAAATGTTGCTTATGAATTTCTGGTTCTGAGTGTAGCCGCTATCCCTGGAAGCCTGAACAGCCTCATTGCAAGGGACAAATGCCTTCATGTATTTGGAATGAGTCGATTGTGAAAACTGTGACAATCTGTGCTTACTTGCTATAAGAAACAACATTCTCTCTTCACCTTGGCCTCTCATCAAACACAACTAGAAGAGAGAGGCAAGCTGGACACCAGTGTGAGATGTCAGGAAACTTTTTGGGGCCTAATCTTGTTACTTTACCGAGGCAACATAGGAGAGTCTTTTCAAAAAACCCTTGACTTTTTAAAATTTTTAAAAATATTTTTACTTTTTTTCTTTTTTAATTTTTTATTTTTAAAATGTGGGGTACAAGCCAGGTTCAGTAGCTCAGCCTGTAATCCCGCACTTTGGAAAACTGAGGTGAGTAGATTGCCTGAGTTCGTGGGTTCGAGACCTGCCCGGGCAACTTGGCGAGCCCTCATCTCTACAATAAATCAAAAAATTATCCGGGCGTGGTAGCGCACGCCTGTAGTTCCAGCTACTCGGAAGGCTGAGGCGGAAGGATCGCCGGATCCCAGCAAGTCGAGGCTGCGGTGGCTGGGGGCGTGCCACTGCACTCCAGTCTGGGTGACAGAGTGAGACTCCATCTCAAAAAAAAAAAAAAAAATGTGGAGTACAGTTCAGGGTTAGGTATACAAATGTTCGTTATACAGGTACCCTTGTTGATGAAATATGCCCCCAACCCTGGCAGTTTCCCACTACTGCCAATCCCTTTCTTGTAGTATTATGATAATTGTTCAAGGTCCGTTAATGAGTGAGGACATGTGGAAGTTCTTTTTGAAAATATAAATTTCTCTTAGGTGTGTGAGGAGAATCAGATGAAATGATCTCTTACTTTTTTTAAATCCCTCTCCCTTCTGATTATGTGAATGAGTAGGTGGACTTGGCCTTCAGTATAAATAGGTTTATGTTATTTAACCATCATTAAGCCCTATGCTGAGCCTGCTGCCCTGTAATGGAGCTGTTTACACAGCCCAGCTGAAGAAGATTGCAGACTTTATAAATCTGAGATCTACAAGAATGACATGGAAACCTAGTGGCAATAGCATCTGTCATACTTGGTATTTTTAGAGAACATCGACATATTCTGCTTAAGCTCTTTATCCTGCCCAGAATTTGGTAACACTGGGGAAAGCAGATGTTATTACCCCTTTGTTTACATATAAGGAGCTGTGGCATAGAAAAATTCTGTGACTTATCTAGGATGATAAAGTTATTAGGTAACAGAGTGGTGACCAGAAAGGCAGGTCACAGACCTGCATTTATTCCTTCAAGATCACATAAACAAGACAAAGGCAAACACATGGACGTGATCCTACTTGCTGCCTTCAGCCTCAGGCGTCTCCTAAATAACTTTCAGCCCCTGACCTGAGGGCACTGTCCCAGCATAGTGAAGGCCTCTCTTGTTTTCTGGCCAGTGTGATCATGCACACTACACTTTCTCTGAAATAGATTTTCCTGTTTCCACACAATTTAAGAATTACTCATTGCTGCTTTTGCAAGGAGAACATGGGTAGCAAATGCAACAATTTAATTAGCCTTTTTCAAAAATGTTAATCCAAGCAGGATTTCATTATGATATAATCAATTTAGATAACCATATTGATTTGGGGCTAAAGATTTAGACTTATTGCAAAATGAATTCTTTCCTTTTCAGGGGTCTGGTATGAAGAACTTGGGGTTTTTCTTTTTTTTTTAAAGTTAAATCAAGTACCTGGGTTAAACATCACTATTTTAATTAAGACGTTCTGGTCTTTTTCCATGTGTCTCTTTTTTTTTTTGAGTTGGAGTCTCACTCAGTCGCCCAGACTGGAGTGCAGTGGCCACTCCCGGCCACCGCAGCCTCGACCTGCTGGGCTCCGGCGATCCTTCCGCCTCAGCCTTCCAAGTAGCTGGAACTACAGGCGTGTGCTACCTGGCTAATTTTTTTATTTATTGTAGAGATGAGGTCTCGCCTGCCCAGGCGGGTCTCAAACCCACGGGCTCAGGCAATCCACTCACCTCTGCCTCCCAAAGGCGCGGGATTACAGGCTGAGCCACCGAGCCCGGCTTCATTTTTAAATATATATTTATAAACGCTAATTATGGCATAAGTGCAGATTCAAAATTATCCATTTCATTGATGTCAGTGAAGTACAGAGAAAGCAAGGCTATTCTTTGGTCAATTGTTTAGGCTATTTCTTGGTTTTAAAACTTGAGATTAAGAACCCAGTCTATAGGGATCATGCCTTGTATGTAAGTTAATATTTTTCAGCAAACCAGAAGCATCTGCACGGTGGGTGGAAGCCATGGCGGCTGCAGCAGTGTGGCTTCCTAGTTCACTCTCAGGCTGCCAGGGCAGGGTGCCTACTCTCAGGTTAAAGGTCTGGAAGCCCCCAAGGCCATTTTGCTTTCTGTCTTCACATCCCGTGGGATATTTCCTTCCAGGTCCAACAAGACTTTTAGCAAGTTTTGGGTTATATTATAATAACATTTCCTAGACTAGGTGTCTTTAAATTCCTTTTCAAAATCCAAACCTTGACAGCCAAAACCACCAACTTTCTAAAATTACAGTGAGAATCAAACAGCAGACCATGGTTACTTACAGACAGAGTGGAACTTAAGCAGTGCATTAAATCTATCATTACCATTTTCATGAAGAAGTCCTGACAAATATGAATGACTATCAAAAAATAAAACTTTAATTTTTTAAAATCTCACTCAAAAGGGCATTTTACTCAAACATGTGTCTCTTGTGTTTCAGCTGTAAGGAGTACAAAAATCTGAATTCCTTTTTTGCCATCGTCATGGGACTGAGTAACATTGCTGTGAGCCGCTTGGCACTGACGTGGGAGGTGAGCTTCAACTGAGATCCAGCTGTGACTTTTGCCTTAAGAATAAAAACACAGGCTCACCAGTGAGCTTTTTTAATAGAAATATCACTCACACTAGGATAACAATGGCAAAGGTGGGACACTTGGAGGGAGGTGACCTGTCTCCTTTTTTCAGTTGCTTCTGAGTAAGAATCTTAAAAGATATTGTCCTTTCGGGTATGGGAGGGGTGAAGAGGAGATATCAGCTTATCCATATATACAACGTAAATACTAATAAGTTCAGTTCCTAGGTGTATTATGAAGGAACCACATTGCTTGGAAAACTTTAAAAGTTCAGGGGGTATTTTTGGTGGTTGTTTTTTAAGTTGGACTCTTACTCTGTCGCCCAGGCTGGAGTGCAGTGGCATGATCACTGCTCACCACAGCCTCGACCTCCTGGGCTGAGGGGGTCCTTCTATCTCAGCCTCCTGAGTAACTGGGACTACAGGCACGCACCACCATGCCCAGTTAATTTTTTGTCATTGTTGTTGTTATAGAGACAAGGTCCCGCTATGTTGTCCAGGGTAGGCTCAAATTCCTGGGCTCACGCAATCCTCCTATCTCAGCCTCCCATGCTGGGATTACAGGCGTGAGCCACTATACCCAACCTGTTCAGAAGTTTTACTCATAGCTTCTATTGTTCTCCAAAATGTCTGCTGATTGCTTTTGCACTGTGCTTGAGAGAGGATGGAAGATCCATTTTTATCCAAGTAGTCATTTTGCTCCTGGGAGAAATAGCCAAGAAGCCAACTGTTTGGAGTGACTGAGAACTAAGTGTCTCCTAATCCCCCTGGCAGGCTTCTGTGCAGAGGAACACCACTTGGCTAATGTTCAGTTTGGGGCAAAAGTGATGCAGGTGTGTGATAAATGGTTTGTGGATGGCTGGTTATTTAAGCTAGAAAACAGCTTCATTTATTATTAGCTTCATACTCAAAATGTACTTGACCTCTTCCACGTGGCATATAGTTGAAGAAATACTGATCTCTAATAGAACATACATACAGAAATAGACTCTTACTCAAAATAAAAAAGTGTATGTAAGTGGGACACAGAAAGAGGGCAAGGAGTATATATTAGAGACCCGATCTGCAGTGGTGCTTAAAGGTAGCTGTTTGGATCTCTCAATGTTTTCCTTGAGATTATTTTCTTGCCCATTTCCCTCTTGAAACTATTTTCCTTCTTTGTCCGTCCTAAATGTTTTCATTGTTTATAGGGCAGGTCCTCACAGGTCCTTCTGTCTTGGGTTTCTCTTAAAATTCCAGGCAGATGTAGCACACAGCAGCTCATCCCCTGAATATAGGAATGAGAGAATTGGTGAGGCCTGCATACCACGCAGCTGTATCGTCTTCCAGCTAGTAAAAGGCTGGAGTCAGTACTGCCAGGAACTCTAAGCAGTGAAGCCACAGTGAGGCTCTCCTGTCTTACAGCCCGCAGCTCTTGGAGTCTCTGGAGGCCCAGGGTGCTCCCTCAGATAATCTGCTTTTCCCAGCCTGCTTCCAGCTTCTAACCCGCCCCCCCCAGAGTCCAAATGAGTTGTAGGAAAATTTTTTAAAAAGCCAGGAGTCCAGGGGTAGGTACCACATAACAGCAGCCAGATAGTAAGACTGGCCTTTGAGAAACAGCTGTCTGAGCCTTCTTTCCTGGTCCAAAGGGGGCTGCTGTGGAGGGTACTGCCAGCGAAAGGTATTAGCTGATTGACCAGGCCTTCAGTGTCACCCGGGATAGAACTATGGGTCTATAAGATTCTGTTTTTAGCATGTTGCTGAAACGAGATTAACCTTTCATTGACTATAAGCTTTTTTTTGAGTCGGAGTCTCACTGTCACGCAGGCTAGAATGTACCCAGCCTCAACCAGCTGGACTCAGGCGATCCTTCGGCCTCAGCCTTCCAAGTAACTGGAACCACAAACATGCACCACCACACCCAGATAATTTTTGGACTTATTGTAGAGATGAGGTCCCTCCAAGTTGCCCAGGCTGGTCTCGAACCCCTGGACTCAGGCAGTCCTCTTGCATCCGCCTCCCAAAGTGCTGGGTTTATAGACATGAGCTACCACACCCCACCAACCTTTGTGTTTTAAGGTGAAATATAATGATGTAATTCTGCAAGGCTTGCATTCATAAGCATTTTTTATTCTGGTTTATGCACCTATATTTGCTGGGAGCCTCCCATGTGGGTTCTAAAGCTCTTTTAATGCTAATATTCTCTGATCAAAATGCCTAATTGCAGGAATCAGAGGGTTAAAAGGGGGGGAGGGGTGGTGTGGGGGCTCAGACCACTTACAGTCTGAGGAATGTAGTTCTCTTTATGAATCATCCATTTCGGAAAACATTATCAAAGCTGCAGGACCAAAGCATCCGTAGTTACTTTTGGTTCAATGAAGTTAAAGACTTTTAAAAGGCACGTTCTCTATATTCGAGAAGATTATTCTCAAATGACAGGACAGAATATAGTCCAGCCTGTCTCAGAGATGTTTGATTAAGAGCCAACAGAAATACGTTTTCCCTAGAAATGGTAACCCATGATACATGTCTAGATATTGAATCTGACATATGCGTGTGGCATTTTCATTCCATTAACAGAAACTGCCAAGCAAGTTCAAGAAGTTCTATGCGGAGTTTGAAAGTTTAATGGTAAGTGACAGTGGCTCCTTTATTCTGTTCACTGTCTGCATTAATCCAATTTCTGATTAACTGAATTGAAGTTCTCATTTCGGAAATTTTATCTGTCCTTGTATGACTTTAAGAAGTTTATGATCCCTTTTAGTGCTGCTAAAACAAGCATGTCTGACTAATGAATGGCACCCTCAGGAACTAACTTAAAGAGGACTTATGTCCCACATAAGGTCAATTTGTGTAACTAAGAAAAGCAGCGTAATAGGGTCCTCTCCATCCAGCTCAGGTTGGCTATGGGTTGGAAGCTGCATTTTCCTTGGCTTGCCAAAATTATTGTTCCCCACTGTCTGGGAGGTGTTAACAGACGGAAAAGGAGTGACAGGGACTTGCCTAGAGAGATGGACAGGTTTCAGAGGGCAAGTTGGGGCCAGGATCAGGTGTGCTGGGTAGAAGTGGGGTGAACCAGACTTCCAGGAAGGAGGGAAGGCTTTAGGAGGAGGGGAGTCTTGTGGCTGAGGTTTGTTTTAGAGGCCTCATATTTGTTTTCAAAGGAAATCTCTCCCCTGGGTCCCTATAGACACATCTCCTTTCCAAACAAAAAGGAGGAAAAAAGCAAACTATTTTCATGCTATATGTACAGATGTTTTAGAACACAAATCAATTTGTTTAACTAAGTTTGCCCCTTTTTTGTAGCTACACTTGATTTTAAAATACAGTGGAGCTTGAACAGCATAGGGGTTATAAGCACTGACCAATCCCCACCACCATGCCATTGAAAATCCACCCAGAACTTTTGACTCCCCAAAAACATAACTACTGATAGCCTCCTGTTGACAGGAAGCCTTGCTGATAACAGAAACAGTCAATTAACACATATTTTGTTTGTTATATGTATTACATACTGTAATCTTACAATAAAGTAAGTGAAGCAAAGAAAATGCTATCCAGAAAATCATAAGCAAGAGAAAATGTACAGTATTTGCTATTCATTAAGTGGAAGTGGATTGTCATAAAGATCTTCACTCTTATTGTGGAGTAGGCTGAGGAGGAAGAGGAAGGGTTAGTCTTGCTGTCTCAGGCATGGCAGAGGCCGCAGAAACCCCACATATAAGTGGACCTCCACAGTTCAAATCCATGTTGTTCAAGGGTCACCTGTACCTGGTCGTGGAGTGACGAGGCTGGGTGTATTAGGAGGTAACCAAGGGGGTGTATGTGTCACGAGTCATTGATCAGCATCTCTTTGTCTCTCCTAAGGATCCTTCAAGAAACCACAGGGCCTACAGGCTGACAGTGGCCAAGCTGGACCCTCCTCTCATCCCCTTCACACCCTTGCTTATTAAAGGTAATTCTAAAAAATGCACAAGCAGGGGGTGAGTATTTGGGGGGTGGAAGATGAGCAATACCTGATCAGATGAATTTCTTTGGGAAGAATGATCGAGCCTATCCTCCCACCTCCTTTGTCACCTCCTGTCAGCCTTGACTTTTCTGAAAGGGTTGGGAAGATTTCTGGAGGAGTAGGGACCCGTGATTTGGAAGACTTGTTAGTAAAACAGAAGATTAGTTTAGAAATTTTACTAATCTCAGGTAAAGTGATTTCAAAAGTTAAACACCTAACATAAAAAGAACTATTATCACCTTTGTTCAACTGCAGTGTTATGCAAATCCACCAGCATAATCTAATGGTGCTATTGTACTTTCTTAGTATGACATATTTCGGTTAGTGATTAGAATGTGGCTTTTATTTCCTTACAGATATGACATTTACTCATGAGGGAAACAAGACGTTCGTTGACAATCTAGTAAACTTTGAAAAAATGGTATGTGCGATATTATAACCTTAACCACAGTGGTTTTTTTAAAATAAAATTTGCATTTGTACTAATAAAGGAAATAATTTCCATATATGCTGCCATGTTAAAAAGGTAGTTACACATAAAGGGGTTTTGAAATATTTGGTTCAAATTGGCTACCTATTCTGTTCTGTCAGTTCTCTTTTGTGAAATTCAATAGTGTTTGTGCTGTGGCTCACAGCAGCAGCTAGCTTTTATGCTGTGTGTTTCGTCCTTGATTGCCTGTTGCTAAAATGCACGAATGTTCCAGAGTGACTTACGTGTTGTTGTTTTGCTGTGAGGTTTGCAGAACTAGGTTGCCCCAGGATGCCTTTGAAATGTTTATCTCCCAAACCTGACTTTAGTGCATGTAGGTAAAAGGCAACTCTGCAGTCTTTATTATGGAGGATTAATCTAAACGTGTATTGCTTATCCCAGTCAAGTTCACCCAAGTCCAGAGAGGGAAGCTGACAATCTTCATAACCACACACAAAAATTTTTTTTAAAAATAGCAGATGTGGAACTGGCATGGAGTCAGTATTTTATTTTCTGGCTACCCTTGTACACCCTACTCCTGCAGGAGAAGAAAAAAAAAGTGGTGTTAACCTAGCATTAGCTACTTTGCAGTTTATTTTCTTATCTTCTGTGAAGCAATAATGCAGGTCATGCCAAAACCTTTCTTTAGCTACTTAGCACATGTCCATGGAATGATCATTGTCTTTTGAATCCTCTGGCTGCAGCCTGGATGGGTGGAGTGTTTTATATCTCTGTGGGCAAGCATTTGCCCAGGGTTATGATTTGCACTGTGAACGTGGCACTGCAGGAAAAAGCCCAGGACTTGGAGTCCAGGAACCGTGAGGTTCAATACTCAGTGTCATCACTTGGTAGCTGTCCCTTAACTTCTCTGTGGATCGATTTCTTGAACAGAAAATGGAGATCCTTGCACAATCCATCTATCTCTGGATCGTTAGTAGGTCCATGCTACACAAATCTTCCTACAAACCATAAAGTGTTATAGAACTTTTATAAGAAAACTGTTATTCTGATTGTTTCTTGGAATCAAGCTAGCATGCATAACTTCAGGTGAATCTGAAACACCCCACAGTAATCCTGTAAGGATCAACACCATTCAGCTTTGGGAACGCACTTATTGCAAAACCCTGCCTGGTGAAGTGCAGTTCTTGCTGGGCAGTAGGCCCCCATGAATTTTTTTTTAAGCCAGTCAAATTTTACAATGGGGAATTGAATACCAACTTTAGTGACACTAATGTTAGTAAGTTCTGATAACCCACTACCATTGGACCAACCTAGGTCCCCACATCTTAAGCTTCTTAGGAAACAGGACACGGGTACACACCCCTCAAAGACACACTATACTAGAGGGCAGATCTTTCCTCAGCGGTCTTCCTCTCCAGCCCTCACACCAGAGGCAGGGTATGAACATCTCTACTCGTATGTCAGTTTAATAACGTTTTAATCAAAATAAAAAATATTCTCTGCTCACGTATTAGTATTGAGCATTAAACAATGTCTCTGATTTCTCAAAAGAAAGCCTGTTTTCCAGAAATGAAAGATTTGGCATCTTACCCATGTGCTAAAGAACCTTCTGGATCACTTATGCAGAAGTGCAGACTGAGGAGTAGCTGAGCCAACCACTTAACCATAAATTAGACATGTACACAGAGATGTGGAAGTCAGGTTTCCTAAAGAGTTGACCAAGCTCTAAGATGGCTGAAGTTAACCAAACAGAACAAATAAGAGCAGCAAAGGATGCAAAGCCAGCCATCTGTCGGGGTGGATAAAAGTTGTTTCATGTCGGGTTTTAGATCTTGGTGTCCCATCCATAACCGCAAGGAAACGTCAAGATGGCATCTGTGGATCTTAGGAGGGTACCATACGCTTCCCCATTGTTGCACGTCATGCCCTCAGCTGTGAGGAAAGAGGTACTTCACACCCTGCTCTCAGAGAGTCTGCTATTGTTTAAAAGCAGCTGAATAGTTAGGATAGCAAGCAGTTCCCCTGCAGTAATGGAAATTAGTGATAGCGTATGCAAGATCAGTTTATTTATTTCTCACTTAAAAGTTCTGGCAGGTATGGTAGCCCTGCTCCAGGAAGCAATCAAAGTTCCAGGCTACTCTCTTGCCATTTTCCCATCTATGTGGTTCAAAATGGCGACCACCATGTCCTCATTCCAGCCACAGGGAAGGGGAAAGGAGAAGGTGAAGGCATGCTTCTTCCCTTTAAAGATGGAAGAAGCTAGGCATGGTGGCTCACACTGGTAATCCCAGCACTTTAGGAGGCTGGTGCAGGAGGATCATTTGAGGCCAGGAATTTGAGGCCAATCTAGGCAACATAACAGATCTTGTTTCTACAAAAAATCAAAAAAAATTAGCCAGTGTGGTGGCATACATCTGTAGTTCCAGCCTCTTGGGAGGCTGAGGCAGAAGGATTGCCTGAGCCTAAGATGTTCAAGGCTGCTGTGAGTTGTGATTATGCCACTGCACTCCAGCCTGGGTGTCAGAGTGAGACCCTGACCAAAAAAAAAAAAGGACAGAAGTTGCACTCATCACTTGCCTCACATTTTGTTGTCCAGCAACCTAACCCTATGAAAGGAAGGCTAGAAAATGTAGCCCAATTTTGGGTATCCATGTGCCCAACTAAAAATTAAGGAGTTCTATTATTATGAAAGAGAAGGAGAGCACAGGATTTATGGTGGCTTACTCCTTGTAATCCTAGCACATTGGGAGGCAGAGGTAAGGAGGCGAGAGGATTGCCTGAGTACAGGAATTCAAGACCAGCCTGGGCAACTTGGTAAAACCTCTTCTCTACAATAAATCAAAAAATTAACTGGGCATAGTGATGTATGCCTGTGGTTCCAGCTACCTGGAAGGCTGAGGTGGAAGGCTTACCTGAGCCCAGCAGGTCGAGGCTGTGCAGGGCATGAGCATGCTACTGCACTTCAACCTGGGCAACAGAGTGAGACTCCTACAAAAAAAAAGAAAGAAAGAAAGAAAGGAAGAGAAAGTGAGAAAGGATATCAAAAGAGTACTGTTAGTTTTCTGTTCCAGCAACTTCATACATTTTATTTCATTGGATACATCATACCACAAGAAAGTTTGATTTTAGACTTGCCCTTCCATAAGTTAGATGTTACTGGAAAATGAAATGAAATTTCAAAAAGATTTCATTATGATTTCTAAACCTGGTGTGTTACCAACTTTCCAAAATTTTCTCCCCATAAATTAACCCACTCCATCCCCGTATCACCCCCACTACTACTAGTGGCTGCTGTTATTACTGTGTGTCTTGGGAAAGGATTCATCTTTCCTTTCAAGTTAATGTCAATGCCACCCTCCAATCTTCCATCAACAAGGCCCAGATGGTGAGGAGAGTTGGCAGTCTCTGTGGAACTGGTGAGCTGTGTCCCCAGGGAGAGCCTTTGCCAGGAGAAGAAGTCATCAGGGTAGCCAGGAATACAGATACCTTTTCTTGATGGCATTGTTGTATAGTCAATGGCAAACCCACATGCCAACCCTAAGTACTCTTTTTATTTGGAACCTCTTCACCATTGAGTTATGAAATGAGGATTAGAGAATTTGTTGCCTATTGGTTTTCAGGATTTATGGGTATGAACCAAAAATTCACACTATGATCCTTATGCCAGAAAAAAAATAGCAGACATTCTTATATTTGGGAGGAATATAAAGGAATTTTTTTTTTATGTTTGAATGAAGTCCTTCATAGCTTTATTGGCATCCATGAATGTTTATAGCATTTAGGAGGTAGACGAGCGGTGGATCAGAGGATAAAATGCTGACCAACTGCCCCTGTTCCAGGCTGCAGTAAGCATGCCGATGGCACAGTCACTGCTATATGAGGACGCCAGTTCTATTTCAGACATACTCATATTTAGGTATATTTGTTTATGAATATGATTTTTAAGGTCGTCATTTCATTTGGAATGAGAAGAAGCATGGGGCAAACTTCTATGATTCTGGAAACATTACAGAAGCTAATTCATTAAGGAAGAGAAATGTTTTGAATCCTCTTATTTTTGTATCACTAAGCATGTCGTTACATAATTAACAACAATGTTTTCTATCACTACTAATATTACTACAAGACTCACGGACTCACGGAGAGAGTGCTGGACTTGTCTCAAGCTACAGGAAAAAGGAATCTCTAAGTAAAAATCTCCATGTTCAAATCCACCCTGTTCCCAGACCTCTCAACACAACACACACACACACACACACACACACACACACACACACACACACACACACACACCCCTACAGGAGTACTTTGAAAGTTTGCTTCTTTATATAGACCTCACAGACCAGGCTAAATGCAGATTTTTCCAAAGCATACGCTTCAAAGCACACAACGTGTATAGAGTGTCTCAGCAAAGGATTTTCCTAAGAAATATAAACATCTCTAGAAAGTAGCCCTTAGCCTGTAAGAGATGATATGAGGTTGGGAAGATAAAACATAAATACATGAAATACTAAAAATCAACAAAAGACATTAAAAACATGGTCACAATCATAATAAAGAGATGACAAAAAGCAAAATACAGGAAGGAAAACTTCATGCAGATGTATCAATGGTTAATAAACCATGTTGTATACAATAACATGAGAAAAACCAGGCTTGTTGCTCCAATCACCTGTCCAGCATCCTCTCATACTTTGCTTTCTCTACTGGCAGTCCAGGTTGGTGAGACCAGCCTACCTTCTTTTCCTTCTGGCCTTGGGGCATTTGCACTAGCTGTTACCTATACCTGAATCTGCCTTTCCCCTAGTCTTCAGCTGTGTGACTCCTTCTCCTCATTCAGGCCTCAGCTCCTGTGTCCCCTCCTCCGAGTGGTCCTCCCCGACCACTTTGTAACGCTGTTTCTCCACACCTAACACTCTCTGACAGATGACCTTCCCTTGACAGCTGGTTTCCCAGCCTGAGGTCATCTTCACGTGCCTCTTCATAGTCTGTCTCCCCCGCTAGAATATGAGTGCCCTGGACCAGGTATTTTATCCGTTTTGTGCACAGATAATTCTCCAGCACCCATAGAGATGCCTGTCACATTGTAAGTATGTAAGAAATATTTGTTAAACAAAAGAATAACCCAGCCATATCCTGGCGTTGGACTTAGTGAGTCAGGCCAGTGTGATAAAACATTTTTTAAAGATTTTATGTGACAAAATTAAATCCAAAAGTGTTTTCTATTTTATCAGAAAATTTGATTTAGCAGGATGTCCCAAAGCGCATAATGTAACTGAGACATTATAAAAGATGAGTTTCTCTTAGCCTTCTGTTCCTGACTGGACTTTGTTCTGTCTCTCCTCCTCCCTGTGGTGCTAACCGTGCCTGTCCTTCAGTGTCCCTCCCTGAGTACAGAGATGTGCACATACTCTGCATTTGCCCGGACAGGCACCTGGACGACCGTGTCCCACGGCCATCATATGTGATACGTACACTGTGAGCATCATGTGTGTGTTACACATGTGTATCTGTGAGTTACACAGTTCTTGGATATTTAAGGTCTGTAGCTGGAAGACAGGACTCAGGGTTCCCCATCAAAGACACGTACAGTGAAGGCTAGTTCAGCTCTCAGGTCCCTTGTGTCCCTGGTGCTCACCGTGCACTTTCATGTGGCTGCTGAAATGGGCACAATCTTTGTTAGAGGACAGACTGTGTATTTCTGGGTCTTGTGGAAAAAAATTCTTGTTCCAAATATGTGGAGGTCTGAGTGAAATAATCAGAGGGTGTAAATGTGGTTTTGCGCATGCTCAGCAAGGAGGGACTGACAGAGATCCTATAACTTAACAGTCATTAGGATGGGGACAGAGTCAAATCAGTCGAGGCAGAAATATAAGAAAAAGTCATCTGGCCAACATCAAGATCAAGCAAGGTAACGATCTTGAGAGACAACAGAAGGAAAGATAAAAACTGTTCAGTGCAGGCGTTTGGAAGAAGCCTGAAGTTGGGGAGCAGCTCCTGGGGGCATCCAAGCAGAGAGGCAGAATAGCCTGAGAAAGGGGAGGCCGAGGTGGCAGCTGTTGGGAGAGGGAGGTCTGAGAGTGATGCAGCACAAGGTGCCATTGCCTGGAGGGCCTGCTGGTCTGAACTTGAAAAAAAGTTGTAAAGTCAGCTCCTCTTCAGCATCGGGATTAGCTAAGGGGCACCTTGGACTGGGAGCACAAGAGTGAGTACAACACTGGCCAGAAAAGCTGGAGACTGCTGTGAAGGCCTGGTGGGTTATGGACACATCTGGGTAGGAGTGAGGAAGGAATTTGGTGGGCCTGCTCCTGCGAAGAGGACGCCAGGAATGTGAAGCCCAGAATGCCAAGGCACCCGTGACACCTCACTGGGTTTAGGGGACCTCACTGCATCAGAGCTTGAGGGAAATTTGCATCTGGGGCTATAGCATCAGAGCCTCTTGCCTGTGCCAGGCTGGAGTGCAGATAGCAGTAACCTCTTTCTCTGGACGGCGTCCTTGTGCTGGCCACTCTTGCAACTTAGACCCCGGGAGGGGCAACTGCTTCTGAGCTGCTCTGTTTCCAACTCTAAAGAGAACTAGATAAGTGAGAATTGTCACACAGTCCTCACTCACCACCTCATTTTTCCTTTCTGAGCTTCCCTCCCTAAAGTGCATGTCCTGAGCGGAATTCATCAGCTCTCATTTGGGCCTGTCCCTCAGTCCTGTAGGTTAGGAACTGCAGGAATATAATCATTTTTGCAAACAAGCTCTGAAGACCTATACTTATCATTAGTCCCAGAAAAATCAGTTAAAGTGTGGTGCGGAACTTGGTTCAATTTACTCACCTAACACCGATTCAGAGTGTCTTTTAAAGGAACATGTTCTTACATTTACCCTTGAATTATGGATTGCAGTTTTAATGAGCCAGTGGCTAATGGGAGTGTGTCATGAACCTCAGGTTTGCTAGGATGGAAGGAAAGATGAGAATCTCTGCTTTGGAGTAATCAAGCACTCTCCCCCTGGGCTGGCATCATAAAAATTGCCTGGCTGCTCCATGCATGCCAACCTGCTCCAGCAGGACCATGAAGCATAGGGTGTAATTTTTGGTTTCATCTCTGTGGTGGCAGTTGGATACCCTTAGTTTCTGCCAATCTAGACTGAGAACACTAAGGACCAGCCTAGGCAACATAGCAAAGACCTCGTCTCTACAAAGAAGTTTTAAAAAAAAAAAAGTTGGGTGTAGGTATATACCTGTCATCCCAGCTATTCAGGGGGCTGAGGCAGGAGGATCACCTGAGCCCAGGAGGTCGAGGATGCAGTGAGCCATGATCATGCCACTGCACTCCAACTAGGGCGACAGTGAGACCTCGATTTAAAAAAAAAAAAAGAATAAACAGCTGTCTGCTGTCAAAAAGAACAGGTGAGGCTTAAGTCTAGGAAAGATAGAAAGACTAACAAGATAGATTTTACTGGAGGTAAATGGAAAATCCTCTACTTGGTCCACAAAATCATACTCTATGAGCATCCATAGAGTAGGAAGCTGGAGCCTCACAGCAACTTAGTGAAGGAGTCTAAGAAGTTTAATTCACAGTGAGTTTCATAAACGTCAGGAACATGATTTTGTTTTTAAATCATGGACATGGCTGTGTAACATCATCTAGATCAAGGAAGAAAGAAAGAACATTTCTCTGCACTTTATAATTTGTTTAGTCTAGGACACCACACTAGAAGTTGTCCAGAAGAGGACCAAAACTCTTAGAATTGTTGAAGAAATCAGGAATATTTAGACTGAACAAGGAAAGACCTGGGAGTAGAACTATGTCCATATTAGCTCCATTCAAGTATTTGAAGACCTGTCCTGTTAAAAAGAAACTAAAAGTGTTTGTGGTGGCTCCAGAGCTCAGAACTAGAATCAATGAGTGAAAAGCAAAGAGAAAAAGACTTTGACTCAAATGATAAATGTCTAATAGAATGAAATGTCTAAAAATGAAAGGGACTGTTCTCAGAGGTAGTGAGTTCCCCGTTGCTGGATGCATTCAGTGGGAAAGGCACTGTTGATAGGCAGGCTGTAGAAAGCATTATGCACTCTGGAGGTGGTTGAAGGAGGTGACTCCTGAAGTCTCTTTCTGCAGCCCAAGAAAGTGCCTTGTGGTTGGGTGTAGTTGTTAGTAGCATGTTAAACATCGCCTCTGTCAATGGGTGCAAAAGAGGGTGGAGTCAAAGTATCAAGTTAATCCTTCTTTGGGTTGTGAAAGCGTCCCGTCCTGTAACTATGCATTGACCAGCGAAGTGAGTTGCGTTCACCCATCAGAACTCTGGGTTCACACCATCAAATGTGATTGTCAGATCTCACAAAGGAAAAGAATGGATCTTGTTATAAAGCCAGATTGGGATTTCGAAGTTAAACTGAAGTTATCTTCGAGTACAATTAAAAAGGATATGTCAAAATTTAAAACCATTGTTAAAATTAATCAAAGATTTAGAAAGGTAGAATGAACTTCAGAGCTGGAAATTACTGATTTAAACAATTGTTCTCACATTTTAAACCACATAATGAGCTAAAAATTATGAAGCCTCAGTGTATAGCTGTAAAGAGTAGTTAAAACTAAAGTCAGAAGGAAATGTTTGAACTTTCAGAACTAAAAAGCAGAACAATTACTCCCTACAAAATGGTATAGGAAGAGGTTTCTGACCCCTGCTAATTGTTTTATTATTCTTCTGAGGGGCACACTGGCAGCATTTCCTGGGGTTTTCAGTAATTACACTCCATTCAATATCTGAAGAATTACAATAATTCTACATGGAGTATACTTGTGCCCTTTGGATGCAAAGCCTTTAGAGAAGTGAAAAAACAACTTAAAAGTAAATTAGCAGGAAAATTATCATAGTTACTGTTTATTTCAGGGCTCTGTATATCAGAGGCTAATTATACATGGTATGCTACATTTCCTTAGAGGCGTTTGTGATATATTTCTCGTGCTGATCAACAGTCAGGAGTGCTAGTTGCTAGGATCCTCGCTGAAGTGAAGTTCTAACTTTTCCGATTGCCTCTTTGTGTATGAGAAATTATCCAGGGCAGACACATATTGCTTCATGCTTGCCAGCATCCTTGAAACAGTAGTCATCAGTGAGGTATTATGATGCTCTCGTGCGTGCGTGCGTGTGTGTGTGTTTGTGTGCGTGTGTGTGTGTGTGTGTGTGTGTGTGTGTGTGTGTGTATTTGTAAGGCCTTGACTCTTCTATGATTTTTTTTAACAACACATAAGCTTTCTCATAGTCATTTTCTTATACTTTGGCAAGCCAGGAGCCTATGAGAGAAGAAAGCAAGGACTGAAATTACATAGCCGTTCAGAGATTAGGAGTCTCTTTCCCTTAGTAAAGCCTTATCTATCAATTTTCTGCTAGTGTTATAATTAATACATTCTCTCTATAGGACCCCCTGGAGAGTATGAGCAGTGAAGATGTCCAAACATAAGCAGGGATGCGGGGGGGGGGGTCTTGTACCAGCTATTGTTAAAATACCATGAGCAAAAAATGTACATTTTGGCTGAAAATATGGGGTCTAGGTCTCATCAGTGTTTTTCCTCAGGGGTTAGGGGTTTCTGTTTTTGTCCTTCATTTTTTTTTTCTCTCTCCTTCTTTTGTTTTTAATTGAGGCCAGCACAAATTATTTCCTTTTAAGTCTTTGCTGGCGCCAAAACTTTACAGAGAAATTAAGCTCATTTAATGACAAAATTAGCAAAGGTCAACTAAATTACAGTCCATCCATTTGACTGAAAATATGCTCATTTAAAAAATGTTTTAAAATGCAAATGGCATAAAAAATAATTATAAGACAGCCGGGCTCGGTGGCTCAGCCTGTAATCCCGCGCCTTTGGGAGGCTGAGGTGAGTGGATTGCCTGAGCCCGCGGGTTCGAGACCCGCCTGGGCAGCGAGACCTCATCTCTACAATAAATCAAAAAATCAGCCGGGCGTGGTAGCACACGCCTATAATTCCGGCTACTCGGAAGGCTGAGGCGGAAGGATCGCCGGAACCCAGGAGGTTGAGGCTGTGGTGGCCGGGAGCGGCCACTGCACTCCAGTCTCGGCGACAGAGAGAGACTCCAACTCAAAAATAATAATAATAATAATAATAATAAGACAATATGAAAAATATTTAAATAAAAACAAAATATGTATTACAGTATGACTTCAAAAGTCCTGAAAAATATGGTTTTGCATATGTTTATTTTTAAAATAATAGAAGGATATGTACCAAAATATTAATGAGATTACTCTGTGAAATGGTAGTCTAAGTGATTTTTACTTTGCTCTTAACATTTACTGTATTTTCTGATTTTCTAAAATATGTATGTGTTAGTGTAATAATCAGAAAGGAAGAAGAAAGAAGGGAGGGAAGGAATCAAATAATCAGAATTAATATTGAAATATACACTTTTGCTGGAAGATTAGTAAGGCATAGTGTGTAGCAAAAATTTATAGATAGAATGTTTTGACTTACTGTTCGTTCAATATAATGTAATACTACCTCATTACTGAGTCTTATTTACTGTGAGGAACTTGACAAGCCAACCCTTCTCTAAATCTAGGATAGTTACAAATTCGCTTACAAATTCCCAGTGACCTCAAGAAAGGATAGTGAAAACTATTCCTGTGTATTAAGGTACAGTCTCAGGCATGATAGATCAGGCATGATGGATGCTTTTTATTTCATGAGGAACGCACAATTAAACTAGTTATGCCATTTTTTTTTCTTTTGCCTGAAAAATGTCTTGTACGTGTAAATGTGGGTGCCTCTTTAAAATAATTAAGCAGCCGGGCTCGGTGGCTCAGCCTGTAATCCCGCGCCTTTGGGAGGCTTAGGTGAGTGGATTGCCTGAGCCCATGGGTTCGAGACCCGCCTGGGCAACTTGGCGAGACCTCATCTCTACAATAAATCAAAAAATCAGCCGGACGTGGTAGCGCGCGCCTGTAGTTCCAGCTACTTGGAAGGCTGAGGCGGAAGGATCGCCGGAGCCCAGCAGGTCGAGGCTGTGGTGGCCGGGAGCGGCCACTGCACTCCAGTCTGGGCGACAGAGTGAGACTCCAAATCAAAAAAAAAAGTAATTAAGCAGGTTATACATCAACCCCTTGCCTTGGGATAGTCAACATCTCAGAACATGCTGTTTCTCATGGTACCAAGTATTGTGGAAATAAATAATGATCTGTTTTTCTTTTTGGATTAAACACTAAGCTTACTTTCATTTCTGTCTTTCTTTTTTCTTTATTCCTTTTAGCGCATGATTGCAAATACTGCCAGAACAGTGAGATACTACAGAAGCCAACCCTTCAGTAAGTTAAATGCTGTTACATGCTACAGTGTAGATCTTGGTGATTAAGTCCTTTTTAATGAGGCCACTGAGATACTCTAAGAGCCTGGACAGTATTTGATTGTGTCAGAGACACTTTAGACCATGAATTTCATGGCAAAGGGGCCTTGAGTTTAAAGATATTTTTGCTGTTGCAAACCCAGAAAACATTTACATTGTTGTAAAACTAGAAAATAACCATAGGACTATTATTTTTATGAATGAATTTAAGAGAATTGCTTTGCTCTTTCCAGTATGGCCAGAGTCAACTAAGGCACAAATGCCAACAAATCCTGCCTTACTTAAATCAACTCTCTTTATGACTCACTCCTTGATGTTGAGAAACATCTACGCTCGATGACTCAGTCCTGTCATTTATAAACTGGGGAAGATAATATTTATTGTCTCCTGTGGTGTTGCAAGAATGCATTCATGTTTGTAGCACATTGTAAGAGGTCCCAGAGCAGGATTTCAAATTATGTTTCTAGTATTCCCAGGTGAATTTGAGGTGCTCTTTTTAAATCCGAGCATGTATCACAAGAACTGGTATAATGCAGTACTTTAATATAGAGACATTACTAATAATAAATAGCAAGCTTAACCTGTTGGGAGTTAAGTTGCATCATAGTACCAGATGGTCATGCTAGACCAGTGCTGCTGTCTCCTCTGGGCTGGAACTCTGGGTGGGAGAAGGAACTTTGGTTCCCTCAATCTGGTCCGGAAGTGAGGGGGTGGGCCCTGTAAAGTTTTTTAACTTTACTGAGTCACTTGAAGCAATGTATCTCAGTAACTCAATGTGGTAATGGGACACGGACATGAATCTGAGGCTACCAGGACCACCCCCTCCTATAAACCCAGTCAGTGCTAAGAAACTAAAAGGTTTTATATTATTAATCAGAGCTGTTTGCTCCTCCTAGCACAGGATTAACCTAAAGCCAAGGCTTGCTAAAATGTACCCAAAACCACTAAATGTTCATTTTTTTAATATACAGGAGGAAAAATATAGCAAAAATAATCTTGACTTGGGGAGCAAGTAGACCTTTAAAAAATTAATTCAAATGACTGTGCCTTCTCTGACTTCCAAAATGAGAATAGTCTCACATATCATCAACTATTCCTATGAGGACTCTGCCAGAATTAAAGTGTCTCATATCTTTTCACCTATTAATTTACTTTGTGTTTAAAGACATGATCATAAAGCAGTTGAACAAGTGAAAACGAGAATAGATAAGAGATACCAGTTAAAACGGGAGTTTATAACCCAGATTCCATGGCCCTTCAGGGGGAGCCAGGAAATTTCTGAAATAATATGCAAAATCTTATAGGCCTGAGAGAGTTTATAAGCTTAAGGTTTTCAGTGAGGTTCAAAGAACCACAAAAAGAACCATGATAGAATATACTTGGTTCCATGAGCCTCTTCAGAAGTCAAGAAGTCAGTGGGAGGGTGGGAGGGGAAATTATTTAAAAAGAAAAACTCCACAGCATTTGTTGAAGTTATCAGTAACTGCTGGTAAACAACAGCTGCTGAGCTCTGAAGTCAACAATCTATAGATAAAGCTATAGGAATAGATTCATAAACACTGTGGGAATGTGTACAATGTAATTACAATATATTGTACATGTAGAGTACACTGCCAGTGAGAAGCGGAGGAAATTAAATACAATGTGTTCTGCAGTTCAGTGTGCTATTATTTATATGTGATAATTATACTGATGAGTTTCTTCTTACAGGGAGTAGGGGCCTTTGTATCTTTTCCCTGCTTTTCTGTATTCAGACCTGCAACACGCCCCTTTACCCCTTGTGCAGATGGCATTCTATTTATCTTTTGCATGACATGTGGCTCTAACAGGACAACTGGACTGCAGAAAGCAGTGTGATGGGCGGAAACAACTCTGGTTGGGGAACCAGAATCTGGCTCAGCCCCTCTCTGTGTCCCCTTAGACCAGAGGCCCTACCCAGTGATCCATGGGGTAGAAGTGGCTTACAGAGGTATTGGGTCTCAAGAGGACATTTTGTTCTCTTTTGTTCGAAATAATTTCACCATTCAAAAATTGGGAAAATTCACAAGAACAAAATCCAGATTTCCTATGCCTTTAAAAAAAAAAGAAAGAAAGAAAGAAAAAAGAAGATCTGGCAACTCTGGGCTTAGATTCCCATGAGTAGTAACATGCAGGAGCTAAGAAGTCACTTCCAGAAGGACCTGTGTTTCCAGTTCACCACCTTCAGATTTGGCCTTTCTCGCTGACGTATATTCCCTGAGAAGGAATGAGGGCATTGGATTACTTTCTCAGCCCTGATTTTATTGAAATTGATAAACCTCTCTGACAGCTCAGTTGCTCACATGTTTGGAGTATGGATCAGAATAGAATGGTGACTGAGTTTGCAGAACAAATAGTATCACAGAAGCAAAGGTCTAACAAAAATCATAACTTTAGCCTATGGGTAGGTATTTTCCTGATGTGGCAGTCTCTAAGGACATACAATTCATGTAGTGATGCTGTATATTGTGTGCAAGTAAAGAGGGAATCAGGACTTAAGAGTCTCACTGGCTCACTTCAGTGTGGCCCAGATGTTAAGTGCTTCTGTGAAGAGTTAATGAAACTATGTCTTTTGACATTAGCCCTCATCTGGATCAAAGGAAGCAGAGACACAGAGGTGTGTTGGTAAGGGAAACAATTTTAATCTATAACCAGGGGCATCAGACAGATGCTTTTCTTTATATTTGGTGCCTTTTTTTTTTTTTTACAACATGCAATGCAAAGAAAAATGATCAAAAGAGGTAATTCCAGGAAAGAAAAGAAAATTGGAGGGTTAGAAAGAGAAAGAACAACCAAGTGGAAACATTTCAATGAATGTAGTGTGTTAAAAGTTCTTAATGGAACCCGGGAATCTATGCTAAATGTAATAAATAATTGAAGAAATAAGGATGTATCTTATATGCATATGTTATGCAATGCCAATCCCACCCTTTCCTCTTTCAACAGATCCTGATGCTGCTCAAGCTAATAAGAACCATCAGGATGTCCGGAGTTACGTACGGCAATTAAATGTGATTGACAACCAGAGAACTTTATCACAGATGTCCCACAGATTAGAGCCTCGTCGACCATAGACGTTTAAACTACCCAGAGCCAGGGTTTGTCTCCAGTCCACAATCTTTCAAAAATGCCATTTATACTACAACTGACTGTGTTGCCACTAGAGAATTCTACAAAACAAGCAAAAACACACCCTGAGACACCTCAGGGCTGCATTCAGCTTACCAGCTACCTGGCAAGAGAAGGAATTATTTGACTTGCATAAAGCTTACACACTCTAGCTTAGGAATCCCCCATTTGTAGTCGCCCTACTTAATTTCCAATAGTGCCATCTTCTTTGCTAAAACACATTAAATAAGGCCCACATGCAGAGTTTGGGAGAAATATCATTATCAAGAGAACTATCAAGCCACTGACATTTTTTTCCAAGAGTGTTTATGGGATGAAATGTACTACAAGTGGGGTTGATTAGGATAAAATGGTGATGATATAGTTTCATGATTTTTAACTCAGCATCTTGATTTGGCGTATGGAGTTTTGGGAAGGTGTTGAGGAATCCACATAAGTCCCAACTATAGGTTGTATTCTTCCATCTTCATAGTTTTGCCTCTGACAGAATAGAACCCAACCACATGACTATAAAACATTATGACTGTTTATGTCATTTATGGAGGACTGGTCTGTAACTTCTAAATGATATATAGAATAATATTTATGTTTACAATGTAACTTTTTTAAATTTACAAGTCAGGATTACATACATAAGAATTCCACTAAGAAACACCAACGTTCTTAAAATTGCCAGCGTTAAAATAGAAAATAACATTTCAGAAGAGCACAATATGCACAAAACATTTTTCAAAATTGAAATATTTTCCTGGGCATTAAAAATATTTACTATCGGCTACAAATTTATTGTTACTGATAAAAAAACGTATTTTCTGGACTTAAATGTTATTACAAATATCTTAATTTTCAGCAATTGTTTTGCACTTTCAAATAGATTGTAAATAGTTCATTCAATCAATGGTATAGAGTTATTTATTTGCTACATAATAGATATTGTGCCAAATAATTACCTTTTATTTATTTTATTTAGTATGTAATTTTGGAGTACATTTTTTCCTGTTTTCACAATTAGACTACATTTAATGTGTAGGAATTGTATGTATGTATATCTTCTGTAAATAATATCTAGTATCTTCATGAAATATAATTGTTGACAAGAAATGGTTGTGTTGTTCTCAATTCCTATGATATGAAAGAGATAACCATTTGGTATGGTGAGGTACTGAATTTGCTTTTAATTAAATAAAATTCACATACTACAAAATTCATCCTTTTAAAGTACACAGTCCAGTAGTTTTCAGTCTATTCACAAAGTTGTACAACCATCATCCTATCTAACTCCAGAACATTCACCTCATCCCTACAAGAAAGCCCATTAAGAGTTCTTCCTCAGCCGGGTTCGGTGGCTCAGCCTGTAATCCCGCGCCTTGGGAGGCTGAGGTGAGTGGATTGCCTGCGCCCGCGGGTTCGTGACCCGCCTGGGCAACTTGGGGAGACCTCATCTCTACAATAAATCAAAAAATCAGCCAGGTGTGGTAGCGTGCACCTGTAGTTCCAACTACTCGGAAGGCTGAGGCGGAAGGATCGCCGGAGCCCAGCGGGTCGAGGCTGCGGTGGCCGGCAGTGGCCTCTGCCCTCCAGTCTGGGCGACAGAGGGAGACTCCCACTCAAAAAAAAAAGAGTTCTTCATTCTCCTCTCCCTCCAATCCCTGGCAACCATCAATCTGCTTTCTTTCTCTATGGATTTACTCTGGACATTTTCTATAAATGGAATCATACAATAGGAGGTCTTCTGAGTCTGGTTTCTTGCACTTAGCATAATGTTTTCAAGGTTCATCCATGCTATAACTTATATTAATACTTCATTTCTTTATGGTGGTGTAAGATTCTATTCTATTCATAGACCTCATTTGTCCATTCATCACTTGATGGACATTTGGTTGTTGTTCTCACTCTTTGTTATTAGGAGCATTGCTGCTGTGAAGGAGCACTGGATTTTAGAGCCACTGGTATGGGGCCTCATGCCCTTTCTCAGTGATTTAAGCTCTTAGTAAATATTTGATGAAGAGATTTCAAAAATTCTTTAAATTCCAGACATGCCTCTATTTTTTTAACAAGTCAGCATTTTCCAGGGTGTGTTCTAGGCTGTACTAGTCTCATAAGTTCACATGCCGTTCTTCCACCAACAAAGATACAAATGCAAAACAGAAAACAAAACCGAGATGCTATCCTCGGATAAATTTGGGGACCACTACATAATATACCCCTTTCCTAGACATGTTCTCTGGTATTCATTAACGTATTAAAGCCTCTGAGAAGTCCTATCCCTTTTAACATTCCACAATCAAAGCCCGTTCTGAGAAAAACTACAGCAGGCAAATGCCTTTCTGTGTTCGCTTACATAAAATGCCAAGGTCCTCAAGAGCAGGGGTGTTGTTTTATGCAGTGTTATGCCTCTCACCCAGGGAAAAGCACAATGCCTGGAATGTACTAGACAATTTTAAACTGTCACTGAATAAATGTTCCGGAAATCATTATTGTTCATCATTTCACTGTCTCATAGACCTCAATATAAGCTGCAGAGTTTTCACCATCATATATTTTTCCTTTTCTAGATAATTTACAAAGATGATAAATGAAGCTGGTAGTCCACTCCTTGGGCCTCTTTGCTTTTATTTTACTGTTCTTTACTCCTCCCTTACTTATAGTATCCTGCATACGGCAGCACACTCCTCCCCAAGTCTATGGTGCCCGACAACTTATGACCTTTTTTATTGTTATTATTATTATTATTATTTTTGAGTTGGAGTCTCACTGTTGCCCAGACTGGAGTGCAGTAGCACGCTCTTGACCACTACAGCCTCGACCTGCTGGGCTCCGGCGATCCTTCCACCTCAGCCTTCCAAGTAGCCAGAACTACAGACGCGCGCTACCACGCCCGGCTACTTTTTTATTTATTGTAGAGACAAGGTCTCACCAAGTTGCCAGGTGGGTCTCGAACCTGTGGGCACAGGCAATCCACTCGCCTCAGCCTCCCAAAGTGCTGAGATTACAGGCTGAGCCACCGAGCCTGGCTATTTTTTTTTTTAAATATAGAGACAAGGTCTCACTATGTTGCCCATGCTTGTCTTGAACTCCTGGCCTCAAGTGATCCTCCTGCCTCGGCTTCCCAAAATGGTGGGATTCCAGGCAAGAGCCACTGTGCCCGGCCTCCACCTTATTTTAGTATAGTTTCAACATTATTCAAAAGTAATACATATTCTCCCATATATATTCCCCTTGGTCTTCCAAATGAGAATAACTATTACTGTACTTAATAAAGATAAGAGATTTTCATTATGTCTGGCTTTTATTAGAATGCATGAAACTCCATTATACAAGTCAGTGCTGGTGAAGTAAAAGAATGCACACTCTAAAAATGTGGAGTAGTAGCCAAGCAACTCTTCCTGAAGAAGGAGATACAGTTAATATTTTAAAACTTGCAAACAAGCCAGAAGAAAATGAGATGCCTACAGGGTCACAAGAAGGATAATGAGGTTTGCTGGAAGACATGAAAAAGAATGTTTTTTGTTACCAAAATGCCTCTAGAAAATTGTACGTTTAAAGGTTTAACATACCTACTTAGCAAGGTCACTGGCAGAGTGTATAGAAGCTAAGTTTTTCCAGCAATTTTTAAATGCCATGCAGGGTAAATCTACTTCTCCCAAATTCAGTGGCATTTCTTCCAAGATATGAACGCAGATCAATGACTGCCAACATGAGAAAATTAAAAGAAGTGTCATTCTAGTTTCAAATTGTGCCTCTAATAATAATAATAATAATAATAAATCAGTCTCGAATATGCAGTGGAGTAAAATGAACCCTTGCCTCAATAGCTTTCCTTTTGCTGTCAATCTACGAGGCATTACATCTCTTCTTAGGAGTCAGTCTGTCCTATATGGAAGACTGTGGGATTAGATGATTGGGTCAAATAATCCCTTCCTTTTTTTTTCCCTTGGTCTCTCTCTGTCACCCTGACTGAAGTGCAGTGGCATGATCCTAGCTCACTGCAGCCTCAACATCTTGGGCTCAGGCAATCCTTCCACCGTGGCCTCCCAAATTACTGGGATTGCAGGCATGAGCTACCATGCCCAGCCACATCCCTTACTTCTAGACTGAAGAAGAACCCTTAACTTAGGTGTTGTTAGACAGTTTTTCATTCATTCATTCATTCATTCATTCATTCATTATCAAATAGTGATCAAGGTGCTAACTGGGCCCTTGGTGGACTCAGAATTCAATGGTGAGAAGAACTAGAGAAGGTCCTTGCTTTCCTGGACATCATCATCCAGTAGGGGAGACAGAAGATTAATCAAAGAATCGTGTAAATAAATAAATATAAAAATGCTTGCAAGAAGGGATGTAGTGTTGCAAGGGCACCTAATAAGGGCACCTAATAAGGGATGTAGTGTTGCAAGGGCACCTAATAAGGATTTCATGTGATCTGAGGTGAGAAAATACTTCCTGTGGAAGGGACAGTTGAGCTGACTTTAGAATGATGTGAGTGCTAACAGCATCAAGAGGAGGGAGTGCATTCTAAGCTAGAAGTGACGTAGGCAGTGGGCTGGGAGATCACTGTGGCCCACAGAGAATGCAGGTGACATGCTCCAAAATGTGCTGGAGAGCTGAGAAGAGTTCAGAGCCTGTGAGGTCTTGCAGATCAGAAAGAAGCTTTTTTTTTTTTGAATTGGAGCCTCACTCTGTGGCCCAGACTGGAGTGCAATGGCTGCTCCCAGTCACCACAGCCTCGCCTGTTGGGCTCCGGCGATCCTTCCGCCTCTGCCTTCCGAGTAGCTGGAACTACAGGTGCGTGCTACCGTGCCTGGCTAATTTTTTTGATTTATTGTAGAGATGAGGTCTCGCCGAGTTACCCAGGCGGGTCTCGAACCCGCGGGCTCAGGCAATCCACTCACCTCGGCCTCCCAAAGCGCGGGATTACAGGCTGAGCCACCAAGCCCGGCTGGGGGTTGCATTTCTAAGAGTGAGCACTTGGAGGGAAGGGCCACAGAACCACACAGCCCAGCACCCCTGGGAAGGGGCATCCCCAATTCCTTAATTACTTTATTATGCAGGCTTAAAGGTAGGGCAGAGGGAATTGTAGGTAATGACAAACATTAAAAAGCAATGGTGGGATGCAGACACCCACACAATCAAACACGGTGCCTTCTCCTGACTAAGTCCACACCGGGCCACTTTTTTATTTTTGTATTGTAATGAAATATACATAACATACAATTGTCTATTTCATCACGTTTGAGTGAACAATTCAGTGGCATTTAGTGCATTTGCTTTGGTCTGCAGCCACTGCCATTGCTCATCTCCGAAACTTTTCAACAATCCAGACTGAAATTCTGTACCCATTAAACAGTAACTTCCGACTTTTCCCTCTCTCCATCCCCTGGCAACCACGATTCTACTTTTAGCTCTACAAACGTACCTGTTTTAGATACCTGATATAAGCGTAATTGTACAATGTGTCCTTTCGTGTCTGGGTCATTTCATTTAGGATAATGTTTTTAAGGTGGAGCATGAATCAGAATTTCCTGCCTTTTTAAGGTTAAATCGTATTCCATTTTATGTCTATACTACATTTAGTTTATCCATTGATGGATATTTGATTTGTGTGCACATTTTGGCTACTGTGAATAACGCTGTTTTATGAAAAGGGGTGTACACATATCCATTCAAGTCCCAGCTTTCAATTCTTTTGGGTTTTTACTGAGAAGTAGGATTGCTGAACAAGGGTGCCTACATAATGAACATTTGTATAACTAGCCCTGAATTGTACCCCATATCTTTAAAATAAAAAAATTAAAAGTTAAAAAAATTTCATTGAGGAACTGCCGTACTGTCTTCCACAGAGGCTGTGACACTGCACGGGCTACATAGGACATAGCTCGTGATTGCCTGGGTCATCTCCTTGGAGACTGAAGCTGCCACCGTATGGCATGGCTGATGGGAGAAGGAGCGGCTAGGGGACCTGGGGCTCTGCATATGGGTGTCCAGGTATGGAACAGGCAGGCTTCATTTGTCAGTGTGCCCTCCATCAAGCCAAGGCAATCACAGTCCTAGAACCTTGGTCCACCCTTGCTGCCCTGCTGGTTGATGTATCAGACTCCTGTTGCTGTAGTCCAACACTGCAGGATGGGAGGAGTGGGAGGAATGTTTCTAACCCTGAGGGAGTAAGAGCGTGGGAATGGGAAGAGTGCCTGTTTTGCTTGGGTTCCCTTGCATGTGCTTGTCAGGAGGTTAGGGAAGGTCAAGGATGCTGCTGCAGGAAGCCGGACTCTTTGTTTCTGAGGCATTTCAAATTTGGAGAGATTGGGGCCAACGACCTGCTTTATAGCGGGGACTTAACACAAGGCACTGTAAGCATTTCCCTCCACTGGGGCCAGGGCATGTGAGAGGTGCCTGATTCCATCCTAGTCCCCTCCCTCAGCCCCCTCTGAAAGGGTTCAGAATCTTTCCAGTGAGGGAAGACTTGAGAAGTGTGAAGTTCTGCAATAGGAGGACCAACACAAGAGAAAAATGAGAGCAAACGCTGATATAACATTCTTCAGCCAGGTGCAGAGGCTCATGCCTGGAATCCCAGCACTTTAGGAGGCCAGGGCAGGTAGATTGCTTGAGCCCAGGAGTTCAAGACCAGCCTGGGCAACATAGCGAGAGCTTGTCTCTACAAAAAATTACCTGGACGTGGTGGTGTGCACCTGTAGTCCCAGCTACTCAGGTTGCTGAGATAGAAGGATTGCCTGAACCCAGGAGGCCGAAGCTGCCATGAGTTATGATTGCTATGATCATGCCATTGCACTCCAGCCTGAGCAACAGATTAAGACTCTGATTTTTTTTTTTTTTTTAATTCAGGACAGATTTTTTTTCAGCCTCTGAGACTAAAAGGGGGCTGGAAGATCCTTATCAAGTCTCCTTTCGCTTCCTTAGCCAGAGGCAGGTGGCTCCAGGGTGATAACATTAGGCAGGAATGGAGGAGAATAAATGGTTCCTGGCAGGAGTCCTGATATTTGAAGGCAGAAGGACAAAATGATGGTTCAGTCTCCCAGGGCTTAAGGTTAGGAGATAAGGTTAGAAGCTCTTAAGGTTAGAAGCTCTGGGGAAGACAGATTCTGCACCAGCCAAGATGCAGTAACTTGAATAGCATGAAGAAATAAGTGGTTCTGTGATACAGTAAAACATGTCAGTAAGTCTATCAATGTCTGTGGGTTTTCTAGAGAAACAGAAGCCATACAATGGGCCAGATGCTTACACTAAATCTCCTTTGAAGAGAGATTATTATAAGGAATTGGCTGACATAATCATGGAGGCTGGTAAGTCCAAATCTGCTGGGTGAGCTGGCAGCCTGGAGACCCAGGAGAACTGACATTGCAATTCCAGCCTGAAGGCTGGCAGGTGGCAACCCAGGAGAGCCGGTGGTGCAAATGAAGGTGGGGAGGGGAGGTCTTTTCGTTTTATTCAGGTGCCTTTAACAGGTTATATGACACTCACATACTTTATGGAGGGAAATCTGCTTTAACCAAAGTTCACCAGTTTAAATGTTAATCTCATTCAAAAACAGCCTCCAAGTTGACAAAATTATCACACTGTGTGATAAACCAGTCCAAAGTTTGACTTAAGACAACAACCATTAAATCAACAACCATGAACACTGAGTTCATGGGTTAACTGAGTAGAACAATCTGGGCCAGATTCGGCAGATCAGGGCTGGGTCCCATCATGTATCTATAGTCAGTTGGTCCAAGATGGTCTCAGAAGAGTTCATCTCCGCTCCATGCAGTCTCTCATCCTCCAGCAGGCTAGCTGGATTTATTCACTTGGCTGGAAGGGTTCCCAGGAAGGAAGCAGATAAGCAAGAGCTATCGAGTTCCAGGCTCACAACTTGGCGCACCATCACTTCTGCAGCGCTCTGCTGGTCATTGTGGCTCAAGAGGCCAGTCAAGAGTCAAAGGTTGGAGAAACAAATCTATCTCTTGATGTACAGAGCTGCAAAGACACATCGTCAAAGTTGTAGATACAGGAAAGGAAAAAACTGCAGCCATTTTTGTAAACCATCACTCGAGTGAGGGTAGCATATAATATGAGTGACTAGAGGGACCACTGCTCCTGTTTGGGGAGAGTTTTTCAGGTTTAGGTGCACCCAGGTGTTTAAAGTGCTCCTTCAAGGTGAATCTAGTAGCTCTTGGGGAAGCAGCAGAGATAAGTAGAAATACAATGAGCTTGAAAATCAGATCTGGGTTTGACTCAATCAGGGCCACCTCCAGTATAGACAGCAAGCTATGTGTATTAGGAAAAAGGAACCCTTCTTTCTGCTGGCAATGACCCACTAGAAAGTGCTCCCTCAACCAGGCTTCTTTGTGTGTGTCGCAGCCTGCACTACGGCAGGTGGTAGCCCTGCCCTGAGAACTTTAGCTGAAGTATTTATCCTCTTTGAGCTTCAATATGTACATCTGCTAATGGAAGTTCGAACACCTTCCTGACAAAGGCTGGAGGGAGGACTAAATGAGGAAAGGTATATAAAATGCCTGAGTGCTTGGTGCTCAAGGAATATTAGTGCATTTCCACAGTAAAGGGGACTTTAGAACATTCAAGGACGCCTGAGAGTCTTCAGCCAAATCAAGTATGAAAGGAAATAAAAGGGGAGAAACTTCTATGGGAGTTTTAAGTCATTGAAATAGACATCAGATGGAGAAGCAGTTTGGGAGTTCTTTGAAACGCTTGTCCTTTGAACCCCAAATTTGGGTTGCACCAGTTTTGCCGCAATAATTGGACCAGGGTACCATATTCTTGCACAACCGAAGAGTTATTTGCAGCAGAAGAGAAAACATTTCAAACTACTAAATACAAGAAAGAGAGGGAAAAATAGAATGACTCATGCTTCTTACCAACAGATAAAATGTATATACAAATGAGTGGACCAGAAACTAAACCAAAGTATTATACCAGTCATACATACAAAGATTACACTAGAAGTTAGATTCAACCTAATCTGGGTGCTCATTTACATGTTGAGTCCGTAGGCTGGAAACAATTATGCATTGTTATGGGATTCCTCCTATGAAAGTAGCTCTTCGCCCGGGCTCGGTGGCTCAGCCTGTAATTCCAGCACTCTGGGAGGCCGAGACAAGTGTATTGTCTGAGCCCACGGGTTCGAGACCAGCCCAGGCAACCTGGCAAGACCTCATCTCTACAATAAATAAAAAATTAACCGGGCGTGGTAGCGTGTACCTGTAGCTCCAGCTTCTTGGAAGGCTGAGGCAGAGGGATCACCGGAGCCCAGCACGCTGGGGTGGCCATGAGTGTGCCACTGCATTCCAGCCTGGGCAAAGGAGTGAGACTCCAACTCAAAAAAAAAAAAAAATGTAGCTCTTCATCAGTGATCTTAATCTTCCCTCTCCTAATACTCAAAAGCCATTATAAAATCCATTTATATTTCTGGCTTCAGAAAATAAATTATAGGTATGAGCCAAAGTATACATTAAGTTAGGGATTATTGTTTGTGGCACTCTATGTGAGCCAGGTGATGCTGGACCATTTTAATTAAGAATCCCTTTTCAATAATAGCACAAGCAAATGAATAACATTAAGTCAACATTGAAACAGTTGCGGTGGAGGGGGAGGGACTTATGGGAAGAACTGAGATAAGCAGTTGTATTATAGGCTTATTGTGCAGAGTTCATTTATACATGAGAAAAAAACACCTTTCAGCAACTGAAGGTTGCTCCACACAGGGCAGGGACACCTTGTAAGCACCAAGAGGTGATTGCTGGAGCGGAGGATGTTCTATATTTGCTTTTTAAAATTAGAAGAAAATCAAGGTCACTAAGGAATACACAGTTTGAAGTACAACATTTTCTGCATGTTGACTTTGGAAGACAATTTTCTGGGCTATACTGGTTCAGTGATTAGTGGTTTTTATCTGTCAGTTCTCCTGGCATTTATTGAACACCTACTCTGTGCCAGTTACAAATACACAGTATTTTCTTCTAAATAACTAAGAGATAAATAGTCTCCCTATTAGCTGATGAGGAAACACTGAGAGAAACCAAATATCTTGCCCAAGGTCACATGCTTAGATTATGACAGAGTTGGGATCTCAAACTAAGCATATCTGATTCCAAGGAATATGTTGTTGACTACGAGGCTGCACTGTTTGCCTTTCTTTCTGCCCCCAAGAGGACTGATTACTCAAGCTTTTGAAATCACAAAATAAAAATAACAGGAGAGTTCAGGTAACAAAGTGTGAAATTGATGTTGCCAAAATATAATAAGTAAGGTTTTGAGCAAGTGACTTTGGGTGTTTTTTTTCTTTTTTATCTTTAAAATAGAGGTATGTGTGGGTGTGTGGGTGTGTGTTTCTGTGTGCATATGTGAGTCTCGTCATAAATATCCCATGTATCATATATCAGCTAAGGGAAGGCTTTGTTTACTCAGGATATAACATTTCTTTGTATTTACCATAAAGGATCCACTTATAAACAAGAAGGAACTTTGGTTATATTTGAAATGCTTCATCTCTTAAGTTGAGTGATTGGCCCATGTGTATTTTCATGTTATTTTCTGTGCTGTATTTCATTAGAAATGGACTCCACTGAAATCAACACATTCTTGAACTGTGCGTATTTACTAAGTATTTTGTAGGAAAAAAATGGAGAAGGGAGTTTCATTACAGAAACTTATAGTATTTCATTTTAACAAAACTTTATTAGCTATATTTTGCCTTGAATGTTCTTCTCTGCTGCCAATCACATGGTCTTCTCTTTCTACTTTCTAGCCTTTCCACCCTATCTAGATCATTTTTGGGGACCTTAGGTCATGTTTTCCTTCTTATGCAGACCAATTTAATCTTCTCATCGCTTCTACCGCCAAACTTGAAAATCTCTAGTTTGGTTGAGACTGAAGACAGTGTTTTTACTCAGCAGACAGGAGACCCTCCTGTTATCAAGGTCCATTCTCTTTAGAAGGGTATCTTTTTTTTTTTTTTGAGTTAGAGTCTCACTCTGTCACCCAAACTGGAGTGCAGTGGCCGCTCCCGGCCACTGCAGCCTCGACCTGCTGGGCTCTGGTGATCCTTCCGCCTCAGCCTTCCAAGTAGCCGAAACTACAGGCGCGTGCTACCATGCCCGGCTAATTCTTTGATTTATTGTAGAGAGGAGGTCTCACCAAGTTGCCCAGGTGGGTCTCGAACCCGCGGACTCAGGCAATCCACTCACCTCGGCCTCCCAAAGCACGGGATTACAGGCTGAGCCACTGAGCCCGGCTAGAAGGGTATTTTAAAAGACAACAACAAAACTTTTTAATGATATGAAACAGAAACAATAGTCCTATTTAAAACCAAAACTGGCTACAGTTCCTTTTGCCTCCTAAGGGTGGATATCATAATTCCTATCAGGGCAGTTAAGCTCCTTTCTGTTGTTTTTCATTTCAGAGACTGGTTGGGAAGAAAAAGAAAGAGAGATGGAAACTTCAAAGACTTTTCTAGCTCTGATGTGCCCAAGCATACTTTTGGTATTGGGACACATTCATGGATATAGGAGCCTAACCAGGTCAGCATCATTCCACTTGGGGCAAATTTCCAGAATACACATTGGCATTATTCTTCCTTTCTCTTAAAATTCCTTAAGTCATAATAAGTTGAACGGATAGCTTTTTTCCTGGCTATTAAAAAAAATCCTAAGAGGATGCAGTGATATTTTTAATGCCTTTTATATTGTCAAAGAACGTCTAATTCCTAATTTTTTCCTGTGTTTTACCGTCTTGATAACTGATCATTTCTATAAAGGCCTCTCAAGCTGCTGCACAATTTTCATTTAAATATCCAATGAGATACTCTTCCTGGCACTTAAAAAAATTACATCCAGCATAATCCTGTACATTGTTTCATTAGTCATATGGGTTATAACTTCACAAAGTGAGACGGAAAACGTCCAAGGCATAATAGCACTGACTCACCCACAGGTTGAATCAACTATGGCTATGTTACCCTAAAGTCTTACTTCTCGTCAACATGTGCCATCAGGTACTAGAGATTCCCGTTGAGTCTTCCTATTCAGGAAAGTGTCTCATAGCAGAAAAATCTGCTTCACAGTAGTAAGGAAAATCTATGCCAGTTACCTAAGATAACTAACATAATTCTTCACTCTTACATATAAACAATAACTAACAATTACCAGAGACGTCTGAGAAAACTAGTAACATAAAATAGAAAGACAAAAATGAATAAAGAGAAAAACTAACTCCAGAGGAACCAGAAATAATTCAGATAGTTGAATAGTAATACTAATAGCAAGTATTTAGCATGTGAAGCATGACTAATAACCATAATATAATAATAACTAACATTACTGAACCCCAAACTCTGGGCCAGGTCCTGTTTTAAGTGCTACGCATGTGTAGACTTTTTTAATCCAAATGAAAAATCTAACTTCTATCCCCATTTTACAGATAAAGAAACTGGGACTCAGAGAGGCTAAGTAAAATACCCAAAGGCACACACAGTTCATAAGCAGCAGACTCAGGCCTCTCTTCACTCTTCAGGTCTACCTGACTCCAAAACCCTTGTTCTTAGTTCCTATGCTATATTGTCTTCAGAGTCTTAACCTTTGAGTTTTGGACACTTTAAAGTCCTCGTTAACATTTTGTCCTAAGGAATTCATCAAGTTATCAGGTTCTTTTGTAATAAGACCATTCAAGATCTGTCCTTAGTTGCCTATGAATCTGGGAAAGGTGACAGCTTGTATTCGGTCTCTGTCTACATACATATTTAGCGATAAGGCTACTAAGTAGCTGAAACTGACCTCGGACTTCAAGAATACTTGTCAACCCTAAAACTCCAGATCCTTCAGGATCTGAAACATCTAGAGATATGTCTCAGGAAACTTCCTCCAGAGACCAGATGTGTTGCTCACAGCTATCAAGTTGTGTGATCTGACACACTGAAACTCCTTGGAGGGGTTTATGGAACGAATTTGCATGATGACATGATCCAGATAAGCTGGTTGTCTAGATGGGTGGAGGCCGGCTAAGGGAAGTTACATTTTGATTACTCCACAAAAATAATTCAGCTGAATTTTGCAAATCTGACTTATAATTATTTTGAAATGTTTACCATAAAGGAATGGTAAGGTTTGCTCTACATTAATAGTGTGAAAAACTAAGACAATTATCCACTTATTTTAACTCTTTTATTTTCTTCCTGACATCTGATCGTGAGAATTTTTATGAAAATATTTAAATAATTGAAGCAAAAATGTGTTTGTATGCGTATGTAGTATGAATTGCTCTTGATGGAAAATTAAACTAATAAATAATTCAATTAATGCTTTCAACAAAAGTTCAACTTTAAGACTTCAAAAATTTTTTTTAAAAAGAAAAAGAAGTCGGGCTTGGTGGCTCAAAAATTTTTTTAAAAAGAAAAAGAAATCGGGCTTGGTGGCTTGGTGTAATCCTGCGCCTTTGGGAGGCTGAAGTGAGTGGGTTGCCTGAACCCGCGGGTTCGAGACCTGCCTGGGTAACTTGGTGAGACCTCATCTTTACAATAAATCAAAAAAATGAGCCGGGCGTGGTAGCACGCGCCTGTAGTTTCAGCTGCTTGGAAGGCTGAGGCGGAAGGATCACCGGAGCCCAGCAGGTCGAGGCTGCGGTGGCCGGGAGCGGCCACTGCACTCCAGTCTGGGTGACAGAGTGAGACTCCAACTCAAAAAAAAAAAAAAAAAGAAAAAGAATTTTCCACAGGAAAACAAATTTTAGTTGGCTTTATTATATCTCATCTTTAAAAAAAAAAAATCAAAGGTCTACTGCAGAATTATTTAAAAAATCAGAGATACAAAATTGTGTTGTTTAGTTAGGAAAATTCTAAAATTCAGAAATCTGAAGATCTAACATATCCAAATCTTGGATCCCAAATTCAGCTATGTTAAAAGTCACATATGAGCCGGGCTCGGTGACTCAGCCTGTAATCCGCGCCTTTGGGAGACTGAGGTGAGTGGATTGCCTGAGCCCGCAGGTTCGAGACCCGCCTGGGCAGCGAGACCTCATCTCTACAATAAATAAAAAAATCAGCCGGGCATGGTAGCATGTGCCTATAATTCCGGCTACTCGGAAGGCTGAGGCGGAAGGATTGCCGGAGCCCAGCAGGTTGAGGCTGCGGTGGCCGGGAGCAGCCACTGCACTCCAGTCTGGGTGACCGAGTGAGACTCCAACTCAAAAAAAAAAAGTCACATATGAAAGGAGAGCATGACTTTTGACATTTACTACAACAAAAATGGACATTTACTTAAAGTTTCAATGTAGAAAATCTTCTAGAAACCCAGCTTTTACTTCTCAATGAAAATATCTGTTTGCCTTTATTAAGTTTCAGTAAAACAATACCTTTTATTTGCTTTTATATGCTTATAAAACACTTTTTTATAAATTACCTCATGTGAACTTGATGACACTGCCCTGAGTGAATAGGAAAGCTAATGAGGGGACAACTCACAGACAGGGAAACTGAGTTTGAGAGAATAAATAAACTTCTCAAGGTAAAAAAAAAGGATTATCATGGATCATATTCAATTTACACTACAGGGAAAAAAAAGAAAAAGGAAGAAAAACATTGAGAGAAAAAGGAAAAAAATATTTCCTGGAAATATTACATAGAAACCTGAGGACTAATCTTGTATATAATGATTTAAATCAGGAATATGTGGCATAAGTATTGCAGTAAGCCTCATCTCATTGAAAATGTAAACTGGCACTATAAAAGGCCTAAGAAGAAGATGGTGTGTGACCCAGTGAAGCAAAGGCTTAATAAATCTCATTCTCTGATTTGAAGATGATTTGACTAAGTCAACTATAAAAAACAAGGTCACTTCAGCTTCTCTAGAAGTCAGGACATCTGTGGGCAGATATATATATATATATTCAAAAATTATATATATAAAATATGTTCACACTCATATTTATATATAAATATACAAAATAGTAAACATTTTATATAAATGAGTGACATATGTATTAATATCTATTATATATACTACATTTACATGCTTATAAAAAAGACCTAGAATCTATTTCTTTTCTTTATGTTTTTAATTTTATTTCATTTTTTATGCATTCACTTAATAGGATCATAGAATTTCAAAGAGGTGTAAATCTTTGAAGTTACTATGTTCTAGTCCTTCATATTACAGGTCAGGTTATCTTTAGCATTAGTTCATTTATTTCAATACAACTAAAAAATGTATAATGAAGGCTTTGATATTTCTTTGAGTCTAATAGAATTATAATATCAGATTTTCCTCTATTTGTTGTCAGGCCTTGTAAACTCCAGTTTTATGTTTTCTAAACTTAAAATGGTGGATTTGTGGGGTTTTTTTGAGTCAGGGGTCTCACGCTGTCACCCAGTTTGGACTGCAGTGGCACAATCACAGCTCACCACAGTCTCAAATTCCTGGGCTCAGGCGAGCTTCCCTCCTATTTCTTTTCAGAACATTGATACTATGCACTGTAAAATCAAATGTTTTGGTTATAAAATAAATTTCTTAATACAGAACATTTCTTAAATCAGTGGAAGAATATCCACTGAGAAAAAAGTCTTAATTTCCTTTTATAAATAGCTGTGGATTAGAGTAGTACAACAATAGTTCTAACTCTGTTATTGCTGTGCATTTAAAGCCAAGTGATGACTGTATTGAAAAAGAAGGAAGAGAAAATCAATAGATTATGGCTTCAGTGGAGCTCACAACAGTGCTGATTAGAGAACAAAATGGATTGCATAATAGTAAAATAACTATAAAGTGGGTATGGATTTAAGCCTATGTTAAGACCGTTCTTAACTGCATTGTGTCTGTAGAAAACATGCATTGAAATTACAACAGCAAATTAAATCTATTCGACCACAAAATTTAATACATAAGAAATAGCATTTATTAATGATCTGGAAGAGGGAGTAAATAGCATGTTAATGAAATTTGCAGATGCTACTAAATTGAAAGGTGTTACAAACAACAGCCCAGACAGGGGCTTGATACAAATGGCCCTTAAAAAGTTAAGGTAAAACCAATGGTAGCAAAAAAAAAAAAAAAAAAAAAAAAATCAATAAATAAAAAGGCAAGTAGAACTTGGAAAAATTTCAACTTGAGAAAGAGCAATGCAAAAGAAGTGTGGATAGAAAATTGACTTTGAGATTTGACCAGGATTTTCTGAATATCATAAGTTGGCCAATCTGCGTTTGAGAGATCCTGGACTTGTTCCGGGAAGTATTCATTCCTTTACTCCCCATTCTCCCTCTAGGCAGACCAGAGGACTATATTGCTTGGTTGTTGACTTTTTGGTAGCAAATGCAATGAAGGAAACACAGAGATCAAAAGAAAAAAAAATACATATAGAAGAGAAAGCAATTATTATTGAAGATAGATGATTATGCATTGATATCATCTAATCATGTTCAGATACTGGACCATTTTACATGAAAGATGGTTGATGTAACTTTATTATTATGAGCAATTATTAGATAGAACTAATAATTAACTTATGAAATATAATTATTGCTTTTCCAGATATCATCAGATAAAGGAGTTCTCCTTCCCTGTTGCATGTACCTAAATTCAAGAAGTTGGTGATATAACTGAATGTCATATGGGATTATTTTGTTGACTTTCTTAGAATGTCTGCAAGTTTGAGTCTGAGAATTTGGTTTATCCAGGAAAACAGCAAGAGGTGTCCCTGGGAAGCTCTGGAGACTATAAAAAAAAGTAAGATGTCTATAATATTTTACCAACTCACCTAAGGCTAAGACATAAGTTATCTGGGGATGAAACTCATCTCTATTCTTAGATCTGTTAAAGCACAAGCCTCAATTTCAAAAACGTGACTATTTTCACATTTTTTGTTTGTGTAATTATATTATGGAGGCTTTTCTTTAGATCTCAGTAATGTTCTTTCTGAATAGAGGCGGCTGCTGCCACACCTGGGATGAAGGCAGAGACTTCCTGGTTGCCAGGTGTGATGGTGAGGAGAACTGATGCAAATCCCAAGGAGGAGGGGAAGGTGCTGTGAGGGGGACAGTGGTGGAAGGACTGAAGATGGTCCGATGTACAGACATCTTTTCCCACCTAGGAATTCTCCTTCCTGAATACTTCAGTAGTTTGGGGGGTTTGTAGATAGGGAGTTATTCTTTACAGAGGTCTGAGACTATTCTTGAACCATTAATTATGGCAAAAATAGTGAAAAATCATATATCCAAAATTCTAAAACTCTTGTATCATCTTATCTAAACAGATACCAGCCCTTTGAAGTTGCACTATTTAGTTAGTAAATTTTATTCTAATATATTAGACTAAAAAATCATAAGTCTTTCAGAAAAACTTTACTTGAAGATACGTGCTAAGACATAGAATAAATGGAATTTTCCCTGATCTGCACAAAGGTGTTATGGGACGGACTACAAGATGTGCCACTTTCTTTTCAAATTTAGCAATGGCTGTACCTGTTGTTTGAGAAAAAAATTATAGAGACTGGTAGGTGCTTCTTACAGCCCATTTCAGTACAATAACAAGGATATAGGCTATAGACTCATGTCAGGATTTATTCATACTCTGACTTCACCACATACAAGGTATTAGCTATGTGATACTGAGCAAGTTACTTACCATCTCTGAGTCTTTAGTTCCTCTTTCATAGATTAAATAAATTAAATAGTATATTTATATATATTAAATAGTAAATGATATCAACTTCTAACAAAATACTTAACACAGAATCAGTGTCATGCAGTGTTAGTTTCCATCCTTCTTCTCTACAAATACATTCTCTGAGATGGTTAAAAAAAAAATGCAATTACTTGAATCATATTCCAATCAGGAATTTGCTTTCTTTTATTCATTTCATTAAACAAACATTTACTGAGTGCTTGCAAGCAACATTCTGTGTCAGTTGAGGTAGATTTATACAGACATAATAATAAATGAGGTTTTTGGCTTTAAAGTTCATGAAGAGTAGGAAATGAGAGGCATGTCAGTAATCATAACATGAGGCACAACCCAAAAGGTAAACAAAACTATTATGAACGGGGAAGATTGCTTCTTAACAGAGGATTAGAAAAGATTTTGGGGAAAGGAACCTTTTTAGCTGGGTCTTGAAGACAGCAAAGGTTCTGGAAGAAGGTCATTAGAAGGAAAGCATGGAGATTGGAAAACATGTAGTTCCCTTTGACATGAGGCCCATACAGATGGGAGATAATGTTAGTCTGGAAAATTGAGGTTAGATCACAGAGGATCTTTGAATGTGCCCCAAAGAGTTTGGACTTCACAGATTGAACAGGGCAGGACAGAGGAGAGAGCCTGGACACATATCATTAGAAACCCTTTTCCACAGAAACACAGACCCACTCATTAGACTTGTGGCTCAGTTTTCAATCTAACAGCAATTCACTGTATTGTGCTGTCATCAGTCAAAATCTCCTGATTTCTAAGCCATCCTGAGAAACTTTGCTGAATGTTTCATTGAAATAAGATCCATACTACCCTGTATGATTCCAGCCTGTATAATTCCTGTAGCAAAAACTAGGCACATCTTGATTTCAATGAACCTGTGTTCTTGGTGTTCACATCCAAGGTCATTACCAGTGCTTCACTTAATAATAATAATACCATTTAATAATAAATAACTCTAGGATTCTGCCAGAAAATCATAGCAACAGGGAGGGAGCATATGAGTTTCTTGCAATAAAGTAGGGCTAAACCAGCCTGAGCAACTTGGTGAGAAAAAAATTAGTCAGGCATGGTGGCACACACCTGTAGTTCCAGCTACTTGGAAGGCTGAGGCAGAAGGATCGCCTGAGTCCAGCAGGTTGAGACTGCAGTAGCCGTGGACACTGCACTCTAGCCTGGACATAAAGTGAGACTTCGGCTCACAAAATAAGGTAAAATAAAATAAAATAGTAGGGCTAAGGGTGTACAGGAAGAATGGCAAGGCTCAATGCTAAAAGGATGTGACAAATTCAATTATGATTCAGTCAAACATTAGCTCTAGGATTTTAAAGACCAGCATGGCAAACAATAGCAAGGAGTGAGCAGTGACTAGGACTCAAGACTCGGGTAAGTAGGCCTTTATCATCACACATGGCTATGAAGCAGTATGGTCTCAACTAAGGGACAGTTGCTTAGAGACTGGACTGGCTCCACATCCTGGACTTTCTGACATTTAACAAGGTCCCCTCTTCTGCTACCTGATGCAGCTGCCCTGTCCTGCTGTGTGTTCAGGCAGAGCACAAGGCAAACTACTCTCTCTAGCTCAAGGGACATTTTCAGACTCTAAAATAGCAGTTCTCAAAATGCGGCCTGAGGACGCTTCGCAGAGGTCTGTCAGCAAGGTCAACACTATTTTCAGAAAGACTTGATTTTTGTTTTCTCTCACGAGTGTGCAGTGGAACTTCTCAGAAGATACAGGTATATGATAGACTATGCAGCAGCAGTTATGAGAATTGAGCTGTCTGTTAAGCCACACATTAAAGAGATTTACAAAAACAATGATATTCTTCTGATTTTTATAAAACTGGGGTACTCATTATTTTTCATTAAAATGTTGTTTTTGATAACATAAGTAAGCTTAATTTTATTTTTAAAATTGAATAAGATATTTCCGTTTTAGTTTTTAGTATGATAAGGATTGATAGATATAACTCACATAAACAAAGGCTATTGGCTGTCTTCAATGACATTTTTTAGAGTGTAAAGGAGACTTGAGATCAAAAAGTTGGAGGACTGTTTGATCTAAAAGAATAAGCCCCAAAGCCCACCTTTTGTTCCCTGAGGGAAGGCAAGTTGCCTAGACTTTCTAAGACTTTTCCTCCCCTATGGCATGGGATGATGATTTCAACTACCTGGTAGGGTTATTGTAAAGAACAGATGCAAGGAGTTTGTGTAAAACCCTTCACTTAGTGCGTGGTATATGAGTACTCAGTAAATACTAATCATCTCTATTATTAGTAGTATTGCTACTATTACTACAGTTACTACCACCATGAAGAAATAACATCTTTACTCGGATGTCTAAGGATTTTCTCTTGAACTTGCTGAATGCTTTTGGGCCTTTGCACTTGTTTCCTTTGCCTGGAATACCTTTCTCTCCTTTTTGTCCAGCAAATCCTCTTCATTCTTCTTGTATCAACTTAGAGGTTCTTTGACTTGGAATTCTTCACTGACCTCCCAAAACTGTGGTAGGTATACCTTGCTGTAAGCCCCCATCTCTGCCTCCATAAGAGCACACCACAGCATAATTACTTTGTTTTGTGAACTTTTCCATTTGAAAACTGTGAGAAAAGGGACCGCTCTTGTTCACTGTTGTAACCATAAAGCCCAGCACTGCACCTGACAGTAAATGCTTGTTGAATACATTTTGCAAAAGTCTCCAAAATCTCTTCTTGCTCCACTCCTTCTTTCACACACCCAGGACATCTAAATAAACTCTGTACCCTGAATATTCTCGTGAATGTCTATGATCTTCAAGCTAGATGTAAAAACTAAGTTCAAACAATGACCTAGGCTTCATTTATGATTTTAAGGTCATGGCTAAATGGCTTAAAGGATGTTTGATTGTGTACCTGAATTTTCCAGGGATTCAGAATTGTGCAGGAGGTAAAAGCCCCAACCTTTGTATAAGTTTTAATGCTTACCTCTGATCCAGACATAGACAATCTACGATGGGGAATTGAGATGGCTAGAGAAAATGCCCTGGGTGTCAGCTTGCACCATAGCTCTTATCACTATAAGAGGAGGGGAGGATAAAGACTGCCTTCTTCCTTTTAAGTTGCCTTTCCTTCTGCCATTAATAGAATTTATATCTGCACTTCTGTGATCTGCTGATAGCTGATGGCAGTTCAAGAATTTCTATTTAAGAGGAGCTTGGGGAAAACAATTCCACTGAATGGTGGTGGCAGGGGGGTGGTCAGGAAACCTTTTCCTTAAGCTATATTTATATACATATTTTTTACTTAGATTGCATGCTTATTTTGAAGGGTGTTCTTGGATATAAGAGGGTGCTAAGGACTTCCAAGCCACCCCACTGCTGAGAGTACAGCTATTTTTAGCGTGGAAACATTTGAAATAAAGGAATAGGAAGCTTTGATAAGAGAGATGTGACTAGGTTTCTTTTGTTCTATTTACATTAGTAAACCTAGGCCTCTGTCTGGTGAGAATTAACCAATACATTTTCAAAAAGATGTGAAAGTTTGAAAAAGCTGAGTCAGTCATAGAAATATGTACTAGGCTATACTTAATTCGATTCAAAGTCTAAAGAGATCAATATCGTCACAAAGAAACAAAAATCGAGACTTGAGGCATCACACAATTGTTATATATTTTAGCTATGGATGCCACATACACAGATACAATAGAATATAAAATAGGACCTCAAAGAGCTTGGAACCTAATTGGGAACGCAAGAGAACACCTCCCTGATGATCATTTAAGCATGTTGGTAGGACTACTCTTTAGTGTTCATTGTTTTTGTGGTTATTTTCTTAGCCTAATTATATGAGGAAAATAGAATGAAGGAAAAATGAATGGGAAGGAAGGGTAAAGTGGCTAAAAATATGCAGGCTCTTAAGTCATGTGTTCCAAATTTAATGCAATATATTCATAATTTTAAAGCTGGCACCTGTAACTATCATCCAATTAGGCCCTCTGAGTTTGCAGAGGAGGAAACTGAGGCCTGTCAGCAAAGCACCCCAGCTGATAGCTGGCACGGCTAAAACCAGAAGTCAAGCTCTCTGATTCCCATTCCAGTGTCCTCTCCACCATAACCAAGTGCCTTTGAAGGTAAGGTCAAGTGACTGGGGTGTCTTCATGCCTGGGTCTGTGCAAAAGAACCTTAGTTTTTCCTTTAATGATCAGATGGTTTTTAAAATGACTTGATTACCTGTGTTACACATTTGTTTCGCATGGCAATTTTTACAAATTCTAATTTCTCGGAACTTTTTTTTTTGACACATTTTTTTGAGTCAGGGTCCCCTCTGTCACCCAGACTGGAGTGCATTGGCCCGATCACAGCTCACTGCAGGCTTGAACTCCTGGATTCAGATGATCCTCCCTCCTCAGCCTCCCAAGGAGCTGGAACTACAAGCACACACCACCATGCCTGGCTAACTTTTTAATTTTTTTTGCAGAGACGTGGTCTTGCTATGTTTCCAGGCTGATCTCAAACTCCTGGGCTCATGAGATCCTTCTGCCTTGCCTCTCAAAGTGCCTCTCAAAAGGGATTACAGGCATGAGCCACCACGACTGGGTAAAATAGAATTTTTTAACACTAAAAAACTGCAATCCTTATCAAAGGGAAAATTAAATAATTAATTTGAATACTGGACTAAGAAGTTTTTTTAAAATCTGTATTCACCCATCCCTTCACTTTCATCTCTTTAACCTATTGAATGACCTACACATTTTCTATTTCACTCTTGACCTCTTTTCTGAATTTCACTTTCATATTTCAACTGCTGCATCTCTACCTGTTTGTACTCCTATGACCTCAAACTCAACACCAAGCCAGCTAGCTTCCCTCCACATATTCCTATTTATGTCAATGACACCATCGTTCTTCCAGTCACCCAGGTCTGAAATCTTGGCATCATCTCTTGTCCTTCTCTTGCAAATCTAGTGGGTTCCCAATTTCTTTGGCCTCTTTCTGAAGCATTTCTCTCAAGCCCATCTCTTCCTTTTAATTCCATTTTGTACACGCTAACTCAGCTTCTCATGGTCCTATAACCAGGTAGTGACATAGCTACCACTCACCCTGATTCATCCTAGCAACCCAACCCTGTGGGCTGATCTCTAAATCGAAACAAAAACCACTGGGGGAAAAAAACCTCACAAATATTCATTTTACCCCCTTGATTCTAATTTTCCACAGTTCCCTAGTATCCATGAGTGATAAAATTCAAATTCCAAACCCTGGGCACTGTTGCCCATACCCTTGCAACCTCATCTCGCCTTTCCTCCACAGAAGCATCCTTCCCAATCAACAAATTGTTTTCCTCTCAAAACGACCCTTTCCACCTTTTGCTTGTACCCGCAGTGGGTTCTAGTCTCCTCATCTGAATTCAGCTCTGTTCAAGTCACCAACCAGAGCCCCAGACTACGACCCCTCCTCTAAATTCCAGAAGTACCTACTTCGGTTCCACCGAGGCAGCCTTCAGACCTGTCCCCCCAGAAGCGTCTTTACGTGTGTGTGTCCCCCGCCCAGCTGGAGAATCAGCTCCTGTCTTGGTATCCCCAGCGCCTACGTGTGTTGATGGGGACTGAGCTGGAGGAGTAGTGGTGCCAACCTGTCGAAAGGACGTCAAGGTACCTGGGCGCCAGGAGGAACACTCCTGCCCACCGCCAAGACAGGGCAGACACACCCCGCTGCGTGTCCCCAGCCTCGGCGGGCCCCGGGG